>NC_056522.1:321142367-321146195 GCF_019175285.1 Sceloporus undulatus | reverse complement strand
AAGCAGCTTTATTTTGGCTGTCTGTAACAGGCCTATGGAAATCCCATGTAAGCTTCTTAAATGACAAATATAATGTAAACTATAGAGCTGAATGTAATCTAAACTGTATGCACTTTAATTATGTAAGGCCTCACCCAGTTCAAAGTTGAATCTTAAAGTTTGCATATATTAGATACTGTGGTTTTTAGAATCTATGTATCTTCTGAGTACTTGGAACCAAGTAGGTAAATCCAGTTCAGGTAGATTCCAGAAATAACTGCAAATTAATACAAAGAAAGGCAGGACATAGGAGCCCTAATGTCAATTGTTAGTTCCAGCTAGAGCAGGTACATTGAATCAGTGGGAACTTGGTAAATCAACACTTATGGAAATTCCATTGATTCAGTGGCTGTATTCCATCTGGAACTAATTGGATTTAGAAGCAATATTCTAGCATTTTGTCTTTCAGCAATCTTTTGTTTTTGTGGAAGCAGTTGTTTCAATACTATAATTACTTAGTCATCTCATCATATTTTTCTGGCCCTAAGTAGATGGCAGTAAGCCATCTTGTCTCAGCAGACAGAACAAGGATTTGTTCTAGGAATCATCTGCTGATTCTTGCCACTGGTGGAGGGGTGTGATAAGATTGTGGTGCATCAGTCCTGGCAGTTGTTTCTTTATATACGCAAGTGACTAGGTTCAATAATTGCAGATATAAATTCATCACTGCTGTTAAATGTACAGTGGAAACTCGCCTTATGCAGGGGATCCGTTCCGCCCCCCCCCCCCCACATAAGGCGAATTTCGCTCATGCTGGAGCCCCATCCATTTAAATGGGGCTCATGCGCACGGCAGCACGGGAGCGCACAGGGCAGCGCGGGCATGCACCCCATTCATCTGAATGGGACGTGTTGCCCCTTGCGCTCCATGTGCTCCCCGCGGCTTGAGTGCGTACGCTCAAAGCCACGTATAGTGCGCCCATGTATAATGCGGGCACACTGTACAAGTAATCGAAATGGTCAGTGGTGGTGAACACCATAGTGATGACCTATAAAACCCTGTATATGGGTCCATATTATTTGAAAGGCCTTATCTCCCTTTATGAGCCCAGTAGAGCTCTAAGATCTTCAAGAGAAGTCGTTTTCTCTGTCCCACCACCTTTTCATGCCTGTTTGGTGAGAACAAGAGAGAGAGGAGCTTCTTGGTGGCTGCTCCTAGACTTTAGAACTACCAGTTCCACCCAGGGAGGCTAGTATGGTTCCCTCCTCACTGTCCTTCTGATGGCAAGTAATTTCTACATGTAGAAATTTACTGTAGTGGACTTTTAATGGTATGATGTGCTTCTTTGGTTGATTTTTGATCTAGTGTTTTAATGAACATTAATAGCTTCACAAATTGTTCAATTTCTAAAAAATTAACTTGTATACACACACATACACTTTTTTATTGCTGGTTTTATATACTGTTAAAAATGGAATAATTTTTAATAAGTTGTAAACTTCCTTGGGGACTCAATGGCTTAATGGTTAAGATGCCAATTTTGATGTTCGTAAGGTTGGAAGGTCGGCAGTTCGAGGCCCAAGTGCCATGTGACAGAGTGAGCTACCACCACTAGTCCCAGCTTCTGTCAGCATAGCAGTTAGAAAGCATGCAAATGCAAGTAGATAAACAGATACAATTTCATTGGGAAGGTAACAGCGTTTTGTACAGTCATGCTGGCCACATGACCACTGTAATGGTCTTTTGAATAATGCTGGCTCTTCAGCTTAGTAATGGAGATGAACACTGCCCCCTACAATTAGTTACGACTAGACATTCACGTCAAGGGGAAACCTTTACCTTTAAACTTCCTTGATTCTCTTTGTTGCAGTTATAAACTCTGGTCCTCCAGGTGTTTTGGACTCCATCTTTCAGAAGCCTCAGCCCTCTTGGCCAGTGTCATGGGATTCTGAAAACTGAGGCCCCAAATACCTAGAAGGCCAGAGTTTGGAAAACACTGGGAAAAGGGTGGAATATAAATGAATAAAAGAAATGAAAAAATAAACACATGTTGCATGCATAAGGTCCCAGACTCAATTTCTGCCATCTCCATATCTCTGTTAAAAGATTTGAGAAGGCTTAAGGACCTGCAGAGGTACTGCCAGGCTTGAGGAGACAGATCTAGTCATGGCAGAGCACTGGTCTGACACCTGTAAAAAGCACCTTCATATATTTAGAAGGAAACCTAAACAACTTCGCAGTGCTTTTGGTACAGCACCGGGATTTCCAGATTTCCTTTTCTTAGTGGTGAGGCAGGGGACTTACTGCTTAACCAGAAATTCTAACTTCCCCTGTGGGCTAAACCACTGGAACTGAAAACTTCCTGATTCCCAAGTTTCCTGAGAAACTTTCAGTTTTATATCATTACCACATGTAAATGGCCTGTGCACAACTCAGGTTCTGCTGTATATTATGCAATGCCTGCAATCCTGTACAAACCAGTAATCTGGGGATTAATACAACTGTACTAAGCAGGGCTTAATTTTTAGTTACTATGTCATATATTGAGAGGCACTGCACATTGTATATTCTAGCTATATTGCTAGCAGGCCTGAACTCTGTCTTTTATTTCTTATATGTCACATTTCTCCTCTCCTGCTGTGTTTCTGCATTGATATTTTTTGTTGTGCAGTTGCAAAAATGGCAGTCCTATTATTCTCATTTCTAAATTGAACAAGTCTTTATTTTATTTTGAAAGTCATTCTTTAACAATGTCAGACAAACCAGGTAATAATACCTTTCTTCTTACTTGTATTTTGGAAATGGCCTGTGAATCATTTGCCCTGTTCCCACTTAATATTATTGATTTTTGCCATATATTGTTGTTCACTAGCTACAAGATGATCACAGATATTTTGTATCATCATAGATGATATTGAAATGGTTGCCTTTTCCAAAGGTACTGTTTTCCTATGTACTGTAGTAGATTGTTTTAGGATGAAATATGACTTAAGGGTTATGCAAATCAAAGAGGTACTTTTTGATATTGTGACCTTTCCAATTACTCTTGCTCCAATTGAGTTTGTCAAAGATTTTAGTAATAATATGGTGATCTCTATACTTCTGTACTTGGAGAAACAAGTACATAGTAAAATTAAGTGTGGAGATAATATCATAGTGGTGTGAAGAGAAAGTTAGAAAAGAAATTTCTTCCTGAATTTGTATTTCAGTTTCAGGAAAATGAAAACGAAAAATAGTATAAAAAATTGATGATGCCTGAAAAGAGTCAAGATTGTGGACTGTTCTATAGTTTTGAATGTTTGATGGATTCAAATATAGGTAGCTTTCTGCTTCTTCAAAAGATGTATTATGATGGATGAGTCAGCATGGGAGCAGATTTCAGAAGATCTGAATGAGCTTATAGATCAGTGGTCCCCAAACATTTGTGTTCCAGATGTTTTAGACTTCAGCTCCCAGAATAATAATAATAATAATAATAATAATAATAATAATAATAATAATAATAATAAATTTTATTTATATACCGCTTTTCCAAAAGATCAGAGCGGTTTACAGAGTTTAAAACCAATTACAAAACACATCATAAAATAGATAAAACCAAGAGTACTAAATACAATATACACATCTAAAACCAATCATTCAATCAATCAATAGGGTGTGGTAGAGAGTCAATGGCAGGGGTCAGCAACACTTGGCCTGCGGGCCAGAGGCGGCCCGCAGAGGCGGCAGAACCGGCCGCCGCCTCCTCCTCCAGCTCCTCCTGGGCCGTGCGACTACGCTGCCCTCCTCCTCATTCTCCACTGCACGGAGGAGGAAGAGGAGGGCCGCGCAGCCTGGGGCAGAGGAGGC
>NC_056522.1:321140665-321142267 GCF_019175285.1 Sceloporus undulatus | reverse complement strand
CAGCTCCCATAATAATAATAATAATAATAATAATAATAATAATAATAATAATAATAAATTTTATTTATATACCGCTTTTCCAAAAGATCAGAGCGGTTTACAGAGTTTAAAACCAATTACAAAACACATCATAAAATAGATAAAACCAAGAGTACTAAATACAATATACACATCTAAAAACAATCATTCAATCAATCAATAGGGTGTGGTAGAGAGTCAATGGCAGGGATCAGCAACACTTGGCCTGCGGGCCAGAGGCGGCCCGCAGAGGCGGCAGGACCGGCCTCCTCCTCCTCCTCCAGATCCTCCTGGGCCGTGCGACTGCGCTGCCCTCCTCCTCATTCTCCACTGCGCGGAGCAGGAAGAGGAGGGCCGCGCAGCCTGGGGCAGAGGAGGCATAGGGGGAAGCCCTGCGCCGCCCTCCCTGTGCTGCCCCACGCTGCCCACCTCCTTCTCCTCTGCCTCCTCCGCCCTGCCCCCAGGCTGCACCGCACATGGAGGACGGGGGAGGAGAAGAAGGAAGAGAAGGAAGAGGAGGAGGGGGGAGGAGAAGAAGGAGGAGGAGGAGGAGGAAGAGGAGGAGGGGGAGCAGAAGGAGGAGGTGGTGAGTGGCCAGAGGCCTCAAGGTTTTTTAAATTTTTATTTTGTGTGCTTTAAGCGCTAACAAGTCTCCCTTGCTTTGACAATGCCAGTGTGGTGGTGGTGGTGGTGATGATGATGATGATGATGATGATGATGATGATGATGATGATATATGAGTCAGCTTGAGAGGCATGCACGCACTGTTTCTGAAGCCAAGAGAGTGTGACTTTCCAAAGTGCCTTTTCTGTGTGTTTTTGGTTCATAGTATCGTAATGGTGATATTGATATCAGAAAGCCTCTGAGGCAAGGCCAGTGTAAATTGCTGTGATTTTTACAAACTCATGCGCAGTGAAGAAAAACCAAAGTCCCTTGACCAAGTACACACTTCTGAGAAGTACACTTGGTGCAAGAACTGTGAAACCACCTTGACATGTTCAATATGCATAGCCATGTGAACCCATGTTCAGTGTGAAACCCAAAGAGTTTGGTTATGCAATAAGCCTCTGAAATATGCAAGAGGCCATGTTAAGTAAAGCCATGTTCAATGCCCAAATGTGCGGTTGGAAGTGGGGGGAGGGGGGATTGGCCAGAAAGGGAAGTACATTTCTGCCATCTGTCTAGGAATAATGCCCAAATGTCCTCCATTTTGATCATGCCTAAGAAACATGCATTTATATTAACATTTTTTAAAAAGCATCAACTTTTTTTGCATGTCCTTCATTTTTTTAAAAAATGTGTCCTACATTTGAAAATGTTTTCCTATATTATTTCATTATTTCATTATTTATTTTTTGGCTCCCCCCCCCCCCCCCCCGTTGTCTGGGGGACACCAACCTGGGCCCCGGCTCAAAAAGGTTGCCTACCCCTGATCAATGGGATCAGAGTACACAACTTCATTTTCCAGGGGTGAAGGCTTGACAGAAGAGGAAGGTTTTAGGCCTCTTTTTAAATGTTTCCAGGAGGGTCATAATACGGAGCTCGTCAGGAATTCCAGATTTGTGGGACCGCTACTGAGAAGGC
>NC_056522.1:321140222-321140565 GCF_019175285.1 Sceloporus undulatus | reverse complement strand
GCCAGGTTAAGTAAAGCCATGTTCAATGCCCAAATGTGCTGTTTGGAATGGGGGGAGGGGGGATTGGCCAGAAAGGGAAGTACATTTCTGCCATCTGTCTAGGAATAATGCCCAAATGTCCTCCATTTTGATCATGCCTAAGAAACATGCATTTATATTAACATTTTAAAAAAATCATCAACTTTTTTTGCATGTCCTTCATTTTTTTTAAAAATGTGTCCTACATTTGAAAATGTTTTCCTATATTATTTCATTATTTCATTATTTATTTTTTGGCTCCCCCCCCCCCCCCCCCGTTGTCTGGGGGACACCAACCTGGGCCCCGGCTCAAAAAGGTTGCCTA
>NC_056522.1:321095288-321140197 GCF_019175285.1 Sceloporus undulatus | reverse complement strand
TTTCGCAATTGGCCTTCTCAGTGTAGCGGTCCCACAATCTGGACTTCCTGACGCGCTTCGCTATTAGTCACCCCCGTGGAAACATTTAAAAAAGACGGCCTAAACCCTTCCTCTCCTCTTTCGTGTCAATCCTTCACCCCTGGAAAATGAAGTGGATTACTCTGAGCCCACTGACCAGGATAGGCAAACTTTGTTGAGCCGGGTCCCAGGTTGGTGTCCCCAGACAACGGGGGTGGGGGGGTGGGGGGGACCAAAAATAATAATGAACTCAAGATGACCTCCTATTCGAGCACACCTTTCCACTGTCGGACCCCTTTTTCACAAAAATGACGGACACTGGGCAAACAAAGTGGATGATTTTTTTATAAACGTAGTTAATATAATGCATGTTTCTTAGGCCATGAATCAAATGGAGGACATTTGGGCATTATTCCTAACAGATGAGCAGAAATTAACTTCCCTTTTTCTGGCCAATCCCCCCCCCTCCCCCCATTCCCAAACAGCAAATTTGGGCATTGAACATGGCTTTAACTTAACATGGCCGCTTGCTAGTTCAGAGGCGTATTCATAAACCAAACCTCTTTTGGGTTTCAACTGAACGATGGGTTCCACATGGCTATGCATATTGAAACATGTCCAAGTGGTTTCACAGTTCTTGGCACCAAGTGTAACTTCCTCAGAAGTGGTTAACTTGGTCAATGGACTTTGGTTTTTCTTTTTCTTCACTTGCTCATAGAGTTTTTAAAAATCACAGCAATTTACCACTGCCTTGCCTCAAGGCTTTCTGATATCAATATCAAATATCAACCCATTAGGAAGCGTTAACCAAAAACACACAGAAAAAGGCACTTTGAATTCACACTCTCTTGCTTCAGAAACAATTGCGTGCAATGCCTCTCAAGCTGAAATCATATCATCAAATCATCATCATCATCATCAATCACATCAATCATCATCATCATCATCATCACACTATCACACCGTCAAAACAGGGAGACTTGTTAGCAATAAAAACAACCCAAAACACACGTTGGAAGGTGACACCTCTCAGCTTCTGAAACAGTGCATGCCCCATGCCTCTCAAGCTGACGTCATAATCATCAGCATCATCATCATGCATCATCACCACCACCACCACCACCACCACCACACTGGCATGTCAAAGCAAGGGAGACTTGTTTAGCGCTTAAAGCACACAAATAAAATATTAAAAACCGTGGGCCCTCTTGGCCACTCACCACCTCCTCCTTCCTGCTCCCCCTCCTCCTCTCCTCCTCCTCCCCTTTCCTCCTTCTTCTCCTCGCCCCCCCTCCTCCTCGTTCCGTTCTCCTCGTGCCCCTCCTCTTCCTGTCTTTCCTCCTCCCCCCCCCCCCCTCCTCCATGGCCGTGCAGCCTGGGGGCGGGGCGGGGCGGAGGAGGCAGAGGAGAAAGAGTGGGCAGCGTGGGGGCAGCACAGGGGGCGGCGCGGAATTTTCCCCCCTTGACTTCCTCCCCGCTTGCCCCTCTGCCCCAGCTCCGGCCCTCCTCTTCCTCCTCCTCAGTGTAGAATGAGGAGGAGGGCAGCTCAGTCCGTCACCCGGTCCCAGGAAGGACGAGGAGGAGGGCGGCGTCCGGTTCTTTCTGGGCCCGCCTCTGGCGGGGCCGCTCTGGCACGCAGGCCAAGTGGGTTGCTGACCCCATGGCCATTGAAGCTCTACCACAACCAAAGAAAAAAGAGGGAAAGAAAAAAGAAAAGAAGGAAAAATAAGGAGGAGGGATTAGGATTGCTGAATGATTGGGTTTTTAGATGTGTCTATTGTCCTTTCGGCCTCAGTGTCTTTTCTCTCTTTTATGCTGGTGTTATTTGTCATATGGTTTTTCAACTCTGTAAAACAAACCCGCTCGGATCTTTTGGAAAAGCGTAAGATAACTCACCTTTTATCTTCTTCTTCTTCTTCTTAGTCTTATCTGCTGGGAGCTGCACTCTCAACATCTGGACCACCACTGTTTGGGACCACTGATCTATAACGCTCATTCAGGATCTGCTGAAGCCTGCTCCCATGCGGACTCATCCATCATAAGACATCTTGTTGAAAAGCAGAAAGCTACCTATAGTTGAATCCATCAAACAATTCAAAACTACGACAGTCCCCCACAATCTTTCATGGACGTCGTTTTTCGGCATCAGCCATGTTTTAATACTATTTTTGTCGTTATTTCATCAATTTTCTGAAAATGAAGTACAAGATTCAGGAAGAAATTTCTGTTCTAAACTTTCCTCGCTCACACCACTAATGATATGATCTCCACACTATTACACATACTGTTTAGTCTTTCTCCAATTACAGATGTATAGAGATCACCATATTATTACTAAAAATCTTTTTGACAAACTCAATTGGAGAAAGAGTACTTGGAAAATGGGTCCACTGAACAAAAGTACCGGCTTTGAGTTGGCAGTAACCCTTAAGTCACATAGTTCCATCCGAAACATCTACTACATAGGAAAACAGTACCTTTGGAAAGGCACCATTTCAATAGCATCTAAGGATGATACAAAATAGCTGTGAAATCATCTTGTAACTAGTGAACAACAAGATATGGCAAAAATCAATAATATTAAGTGGGAACGGGCAAATGATTCACAGCCTTTTCCCAAAATACAAGTAAGAAGAAAAGTAGTATTACCTGGTTTGTCGGACATTGTTTTAAAAGAATGACTTTCAAATAAAAATAAAGACTTGTTTTCCAATTTAGAAATGAAATAATAGGAACTGCCATTTTTTGGCAACTGCACAACAAAAAATATCAAGGCAGAAACAAGCAGAGAGGAGAAATATGACAGATAAGAAATAAAAGACAGAGTTCACACAAGCCAGGCTGCTAGCCAGATAAGCGAATCTACAATGGTGCAGTGCCTCTCAATAGATGACAAATCGTACGCTCAAAATTACGCCTGCTTAGTAGCAGATGTGGTAAGTGAGAAATACCCAGCAGATTACTGTACTGGTTTGGACAGATGCGGCATATGCATAATACAGTATAACACGAACCGGAGTTTTTGTGTACAGCCATTTACTGTGGTAATGATGTAAAACTGAAAGTTTTCTCAGGCAACGTTGGGAATCCGGAAGTTGTTCAGTTTCCAGTGGTTTGCCCACAGGGGAAGTTAGAATTGTCGTGGTTAAACGTAATTCCCCTGCCTCACCACTAAGAAAAGGAATCTGGAATCCCGGTGCTGTACAAAGCACTGCGAAGTTTTTTTAGGTTTTTCCTTCGAAATAGATTAAGGTGCTTTTTATACAGGTGTCCAGACCAGGGTGCTCTGCCATGACTATAAATCTGTACCCTCAAAGCCTGGCAGTACAGAAAAAGAAGGAAGGGGGGGGGGAGGGGGGAAAGGGGAGGGAAAAAAGGAGGGAAAGAAAAAAAGGAGGGAGAAAAAGAAGAAAAAAGAAGAGGGAAAAGACATCTGACAGGTGGCCGTAAGGAGCCGATTCTCAAAAAGTCCTTATAACAGAGAGATGGAGAGTGGCAGGTAATTGAGAAGTCACATGGAGACCTTATTTGCAATGCAACAATGGTGTTTATGTATTTTCAGGTGGTTTATCTTTTTATACATTTATTGCCCAACGCAATTCCGGACCCTTTTCCCATTGTTATAATTCGACAAACTCTGAAAAACTCAAATGAGACCTTCTAGGTATTTTGGCATCGTTTTCAATCAAGAATCCCATGAGCACGAGGCCAAGAGGGGCTGGGCCGTCGGGAAAGATGGAGTCCAAAAGCAGGGAGCCAGGGGGGAATATGGTGACGGGGACGCAGAGTAATTATAACGGGGTCAAACAAAGGAGAAATAAAGGAACAAAAGTATATAAAAGAACAAGGTTATTCCCCTTGACGTGAGATCGAAATATAATCGTAACTAATTTGGTAGTGGGCATTTGTCAGTGCTCCATTACTAGCTGAAGAGCCAGCATTATCCAAAAACCATTACAGTGGTCATGTGGGGCCACAGGACTGTAACAAAAACGCGGTTACCCTTCCCAATAGAAATTGTGTAAGGTATCTGTTTAAGCTACTTGCATTTTTGCAATGCTTTCCTAAAACACTGCCATATGGCGGACAGAAGCTGGGAGCTAGTGGTCGGATAAGCGTCACTCTGTCACAGGTGGCACTTTGGCCGCGAACTGGCCTACCTATCCAACCTTACGAACATCAAAATGGCATCTTAAGGAAGGACCATATAAGCCTATTGATGTCCCCAATTAAGTGTTCAACTTATATGAAAAAGTATTCGTTTTAAACGAGTAATATCAAAGCCGCAAATGAAACAATTGTAATGTGGGTGTTTACTAAACAGTCCGACAAGTTAATTAGGGGGATTTAATAATAGGAACTTGACCTTTGATGAGCCGATAATGTTAAATCTGTAGCAGCCCGCGCTCACAATCAACCAACGAAGCAAACATCAACCAATATAAAAGTCCACTACTAAATTTCGAACATGTGAAATTACTTTGCCATCAGACGGACAGATGAGTAGGACGGGAAAGCTATACCTTTCTTTTAAGCCTCTCGGGGTGGAACTGGTAGTTTAAAGTCATAGGAGCAGCCCACCAAAAGGTCCATATCCTCTCGCTTGTTCTCATCCAAACAAGGCATGAAAAGGTGGTGGGGACAGAGGAAAACACTTCTCTTGAAGATCTTTAGAGCTCGACTAGGGCTCATAAAGGGTAGATAACATAAGGCCTTTCAAATAATATGGCCTCCAAATACAGGGTTTTATAGGTCATCACTATGGTGTTCACCACCAGTGACCATTCGATTACTTGTACAGTGTGCCCGCATTATACATGGGGGCGAACTGTAGCGTGGCGTGAGCGGTACGACTCAACAGCGGGGACAAACATGAGCGCAAGAGTCAACACTGTCCTCATTCAGAATTAATGGGGTGCATGCCCACCGCGGCCGTGCCCTGGTGAGCATCCCATCTGCCGTGCGCATGACCCCAGTTAAATGGATGGGCGCGCCAGCTGTGGGGCGAAATCCGCCTTATGTTGGGGGGGGGAGGGAGGGGTCTGACTTATCCCATGCATAAGTCAGTTTCCACTTTCATTTAACACAGTGATGAATGGATAATTGCAATTATTGAACCTAGTCACTTGCGTATTATAAAGAAACAACGGCGCCAATGACTGAGGCACCACAATCTGTATCACACCACCACAACAAGAACCCTTCCACCAGTGGCAAGATCAGCAATGATTCCAGGAACAAATCCTTGTTCTGTGTTGTCATTCTGCTGAGACAAGTGGCTTACTTGCCAGCGTACTTAGGGCCATAAAAGATATGATGAGACTGACTAAGTATTATAGTATTACACAACGGCTTCCACAAAATCAAAAGATTGCTGAAAGAACAAAATGCTAGAATGAGTTTGCTTCTAAAGTCCAATTAGTTGAAAGTTTTCCAGAACTGGAATACAGCCACTGCATTCAATGGGAATGTTCCATAAGTGTTTAATTTACCAAGGTCCCACTGATTCAATAATTCCCATGGCCCCACCCTTTTCCTTCCCCTAGCTGGAAACTAACAATTGAATATTAGGGCCCTATGTCCTGCCTGTCTTTGGATTAAATTTGCAGTTATTTCTGTAAGCAAACCGGAACCAGATTTACCTACTTGGTTCCAAGTTACTCTCAGAAGATACTAGATCTAAAAACCACAGTGATCGTAATATATGCAAACTATTAAGATTCAGCGTTGAACTGGGTGAGGCCTGTTATACATAAATTTAAAGTGCATACAGTTTAGAGTACATGCAAGCTCTATAAGTGTATTACATTATATGTTGTCATTTAAGAAGCGTACCTGTGATTTCCATAGGCCTTTAAACAGACAGCCAAAATAAGCTGCTTTGAGTCACAGTGAGGTATGTTGTTTCAATGAATGCATGGGGTCCTAAGAGTCCAGAAGCCACACCAAAGCAACGCTCCAGTCCTTAGGGCTCTTTGAGGTGTGACGTCTGGACTTTAGGACCCATGCATCATGAACACCATACCTCCACTGTGACTCGAAGCACTTTATTTTGGCTGTCCTGTTAACAGGCCATAGTCCCTCCTATTCCCTGCCTGGCACCAATCGACTTAAATTTGTCCCACCTTCAAAATAGTACATGGGGTGGGCAGTGTATTGTAGTAATAAGAATTTGCAGGATAACACGTTAAGTCTTCATTCACTATAGTTGGTTGCAGCAAAGATTCCAACTTTGGCCTTCGACTTACCTTTAATCTTTCAGTTTGTTGGTTTGTTTTGTGTCGGCAATAAAATAAATGTGGTGATTTGTCATCTGGAAAGAGTGGGCAACCCTGAACCATCACTATCATGTCTTTCGTCAGTCGGCATCCAGACTTTTGAAGGCTACACATTGTCAATTGCACTTCACAAACACATCTCACAGGCAGGGAGAAACCCTTTACATATATAGGGTTACTCCGATCTTCCGATACTCAGAAACCACGTAGTCAGCCCCACGCTTTTAGATTATGCTCTGCCTGGGCAAGGATTACATCTCCTTAAGCCGCAGTAAGAAAGCTAAAGGTACTTAATTCCTAACAGCCCGGCAGACTATTAACAGCTCATAGAATGTACATGCATGTGGCTTGCATGTCTCACATTTTTTTTTTAGCCTAGAGCAAAGTCTCAGACATCCACAAAGCAGAAAGTTCTCAATGTAAAGGTGCTATTGAAAGCACAATGTTTTACCGTCATGAAAGCAAAAACTTTCTTTCTCCGCAACGACTGCTAAAATAGCTCGCACTGAAAGCAAAAAAAAAAAAAGAACAAAAAACCCTGGTAAACTGTATAAAAATCCACAGTAGAGGGTGGCAATGATTTGGGAACAATGTGCTTGTTCACAAAATCCAACGTGTAAAACAAAAGTGTCAAAATGTTTAAGTCAATAATAACACTTAATTTCAGAAAAAGACTTCCCCTTCATAGACGATAGCAATTAGAGAACCGAGTGCCCAAACTCAGTGGCACCTGTGCCCGGGAAGGAGGACTTCTGGGGAAATGGGGCGTTCTGCCTTCTGGGGGAAGGAATTTTCCAGGGGGGAACACAGGTACAATCGGATCTCTGCCTCAGGCCTAGGAATAGCAAACAAACCCCCCCCCCATGAGAACTTGCCAAGAAAACCCCATGATAGTTTTCACCGTAGGGTTGCTGTACATGCGGAAATGACTTGAATGCAACACCACACAAGTCATGCTCTCCTCAGCCCCCCAGCCATCAGGTGGATGGCAAATGAAAATGCCCCTCTATGTATCGTTGATAGTTTCACCTTAGGGTCCAGCAAGGGAATCGGCTCTAGGAAGGGAGGGAAAGGTGCTAGAGCTCTGGTCCCGTAAGTTTGAAAACAACTTTGGAGGCACACACACAACACCATAATAAATACAAGAACAAAGAGAGACCAATGTTTGAGCTTGCAGCTCAAGGAGACCAGGGCTCAAATCCATCCCAGCTCAGTCATGAAACCAACTAAGGAGACCTTGGGCAATCAACATTCTCTCGAGAACTCAGAGGAAGGCAAATAAGCAAAAATCCTTCTTAATGAAAAGCTTGCTAAAAAAACCCCATGACAGGTTCACCTTAAAGGTAGCCATAAGTGGAAACAACTTGAAGACACAAAACAACAATAAGGAGGCCTCAGTACCAGAAATCCCTATGTAGCAAGGGGTGGCCTTCCCGCCGCTGACAATCTTGCTAAGAAAATCCTGTAACAGTTTGTTTGTGACTAGTCTCCAGGAATCAGGGTGTCAATTCCCCATAAAGCCACAGAAACCCACCAAGTAACCTTGGCCAAATCAAACAACTCTCTAACCGCAGAGATGGCAATGACAACCCCTCTCTGATAAAAAAAATTGGCAAGAAAATCCTATGATTAGGGTTGCCAGAAATGAACTGAAGAAGGCACCAATGCACAGCAACAACCCAAGGCACACACTGTCCTCAGGCCTCAGATACGAGTAATGCAAATCCTGATAAGCTTACCAAAGAAACCCTTGGTGATAAAGAGGGTCCCCTTAGGGCTTGCCAGAGAACAACTGTTAAGGCACCACCATTGCCCCCCACACATCTGGGGGGGGGAGGAGGATGATGAGAAAATAATGGCGTCCCCCAGGGGAACTGTGCCCGGTGGGGGGGGTGGGAAGGGTTGGAGAGACCAGGACTTCTGCCTGAAGGACGATCTTCTGGTCAGAAGGGCTGGGGCTTCCCCCAGAAGGGTCCGTGCACTTGCCCCCTCTTTGTTGTGGCGCACTTGTGGTCTCTGTGGGAGAATTGGACTTGCAGCAAACCAAGCTGGGCTGGACCATGTGCATTCCTTCCCCGCCCCTCCTTCCTGCGGCCACTGGCGTCCCCGACGATGGCTTCATATGCCCACAAACAGCCATGCATGCCATGGGTTAGCTCCAACAGGAGCTAGAGAGATAGGAAAGTAAGTATTCGTGTGTGGTGTGTGCGCGCTGCGCGACGTGCCTTCATGTTGCTTGAGTCAACTTATGGCAACCCCATGATTTTCACAGGGTGTTCTTAGGCAGGACTACCCAGAGGTGGGTTGTCAGTTGCCTACTTCTGAAATATAGCCTACAAAGCACCTAGTATTATTGAAACTCTCCACTCCAAGTATTAATCAGGGCTGAACCCGGCTTAGAGTCCAAACTCAGAGGGGCTCTGGTTCCTTTACAGAGTAGTTGAAAATACATATCCCCAATCACCACAGACACCAAGAGGAGGCGAGTCTGAAAGCATTGGTGAATGTGGAACCACTCACACCGGAAATAATCCGTATCCACTTAATATATTCCGGGGAAGGTACTCTGAGTATTGGAAATAACTAGCTTAGCAATTAACTGGCTTCTCAATTGTACCATCCTTTAAAAAAAAAAACACCCTGTTTAACTTCTGATTTGAAAATGTCTTTATAAAAATATATATTTTAAAACAGGCATACAGAAAGGTAGTGGCCCAATCTTTTAAAAAGTGGATTAACTTAAGTTGTCTTGTGGATACTGGCAGGCTTCCTAATCTTCAATCAGCTTACTAGAACAATACCCTACCAATGTGCAAGACAGGGAAATGTGAAGGATAAATTCCTGAATGTACAGAGAGGTGCTCCTGAGCAAAATTCTAGAGGCCCAGAATTTGTTTAGGGGCTCAATCTAGCCGTGATGGCTTGATGCATAGCCATGGTTCAAAGGGGCATAAATCCATTCATTGTTTTTAATCTGAAGAGTAAAGAATCGTCCAAGAAGGTGCTGAAACTATTGGAGAATAATGGCCCAGGACCCAGACAAGCTACTCCATTAAAGGTAGGAAATCCAGAAATGGAACAGACCTGAATTATTCGTTTACTCGGACTTTTAGAGAATTCTTCTTGAGAAGTGGCACAGAGGAAAATATTGCAATAGAGGATAACAGCAGCTAGATGATATATGAACAAAGAGGGAAAGTCCAACAATCCTTCCGTTTGTGAGAAGACTGATGTTAGAGGATATGACGTAGCAAGAAATGGAATGTTGACTTAATCATCCAAAACCACTGTAGAAATAATCCATTTTGAGACCACTTTCTGGCCTGGTTCAGGTGCGGAGGAATCGTGGGAATATGTAGTTTATTGATGCAACGAGCTATCTACAGAGAAGAATAAATGTTTTTTCAGAAAAGACAGTTCCTGAGGGAAGAGGGAAAGGGGAAAAAGGGAGGAAAGAGAGAATGAAAAGGAAAAAGAGAAAAGGAAGGAACGGGGGGGTGACAGGATAGAATAATATTCATAATGCAAGCCCCTATTCATCCTATTGGCTGGGAAACAAAGGATTAACAACCTAATTGAACAGGGACTGAGGCCGCATAAGACATAAAAATAACAGATGACGACAAGAAAGACAAATATCGTATACCCGGATTAACAGCTCAAACATGTTCACAAAACAGAGGTAACAGGGTATATATTCCGGGGCAATTTATATGTATTGTAAGATGTAAGTAATGTTTTATATGTTGTAATTAAATTGTTCTGTGGTGTTAGTGTTTCTAGTATATTTTGATATGTCAATGTTCGTAAAAAAAAGGGGGGGGGAGACCCTTGCACAGTGCCCCAAAACTGGTCAGACACAGAGATACAGACAGCTCTTGATTTGATCATAGTTCATGTGAAGAAAGAGTGAACGGGTAGTGGTGGGCAAAAGGCTTGTCATCTCTTAGACAGCTACATACGAGAACTAGGCCTCTTTAAAATATCTCCTGTCGACCCTCCATTACCACTGAAGCACTCTCCAGATATAAGTGTCCATTCGTAGTTTCACAAGTCCATTGTCCATCAAAAACTTTCAGCCCCTCAGTGTCACAGGTTCCATTAGGCGCACCTTCAATGTCCATCCCACACTGGGGCTAACAGGGGGATGAGCGTCCGCTGGAGAAGAATTGCACAAAAAACATATATTAATTTTCATGTTTGTTTCCAATTTCGCTGTGATATGTCTCCCAGCAGGAATAATCATTAAAACACTTTAAAATAATAAACTGAGAATTATGACATACTAGATCCAATTATGAAAAAGAAAGAACCCCCAACTCCCACACTAACATAAAAGCAATAGTTTACAACTGTCCCCTGTTCAAATGGGATGCTTCGAGATAAGGCATACTTCACTTCTAAGTTTGTTTTCATTTCCTGGGGCCGGGTTCCTTGACCACGCCACTCCTCTTCCCTTCCATTTTGCCGGCCCTCTCCGCAACGGCATTAGTAAAGCAGTTCTAATGAGGGAAAGAGAAAGAAATGAAAGAAAGAGAATGGGAACATGCCGTTCGACTACTAACGCCGCGTTTGCTATTGTAGAGGCCACAACGAGGGTGTTGCCGGATCAGCTGCGTTCTTCCCCACAGCTTTCTGGATTCTCTCCAAGAAATAATATTAAGGGCGTGGACTGTAATTTCGTTTTTAGTTTAGCAGTGACCCCACCTCTGACACCTTTATATTGGGGGCCTTGCCTGGACCTAAGATGCAGTGAGGGGAATTAAAAGTTTACTATTTGGACACTTTTACTAGAAGAAAGGTGTTTTTTTCAGACTAGAGGAAGTAAGACTCTCAGCTTTGCCCCCGATCCTAAACACAACCAATGGATGCCTATTACAAGAAAAAGAGTGTCCACTGAAGCTTAAGAAGACTTCGATTACGTAAGAGCGTTTGACGTGAAACAGACTACATGGAAAGTGGTGCACTCTCCATTTTTGGGAGGTCGTCAAACAAAGAAGTTGGATGAGCATCTTTCAAGGGTGCTTTAAGTTGGTGTATTCAAGCAGGGTAGGAGGCTGACTGATGACCCTTGTGGACACCTTCGGATTCTTTCTGCGACTGTATGCGTGCTAGTCTATGACATTTGCTACTTGGGTTTTTTACTAGGAAGTCGGAAATCCCACAGTGCAAGACAGCATCTCAGTGTGTGCCAAGTGAAGGGCTCATACTTCAACCTAAAGAAACAGATTGCACCTTAATTTTTTAAGGCGTTGTAGAGGCTTTTCGCATACAAAAATCCCAAAATTCCACCCCTGGTTTTTCACCACAGAGTATCCACAGGCAGATAACTATTTTCTTAACAGAGCAAGTTTTAGGTGTTGAAGATAAAGCCCCCCCCCCCCTTTCTTACAGAGATAACTAAATTGCAAATGTTTCTTTACCTCTCTAATTTTCAAGTAATTTAAAAAACTGTTATTCTAGGACAATGGGAAGACATGAGGAAGTAATAACATATTTAGAAGGTGGAATTTCCAGCAAATTCTTCCCGGATGTTCTGAGTGTGCGGGGCGGATTATATGGGGCGATGCGGTCCCTCAAGTAACTCGGGCTCAAGCCATGTAGGGCTTTATAGGTAATAACCAATACCTTGTATTGTGCCGGAAGCGAATAGGCAGCCAGTGCAGATCTTTCAGAATAGGTGTTATCTGGTCAAACCTGGAAGCACCGGTGACCAATCTGGCCGCCATATACTTTGTACTAACTGAAGCTTCCGGGCTTGGTACAAGGTCTGCCCCATGTAGAGTGCATTACAGAAATCCAAGCGAGAGGTTACCAGAACATGTACCACCGTTTCAAGGTCCCTTTGGCCCAGGTAGGTTCGCAGTTGGCGTATCAACCGAAATTGATAGCAAGCACTTCTGACCGTCGCATCCACTTGAGATGTCAATTGCAGGGACGAGTCCAGAAGTACTCCTAAACTGCAAACTTCAGGGGAAGTGTGACCCCATTCAGGACAGGTGGACAAATTTCCTTCCCCGGGCCTGGGGAGCCTATCACCAGTACTTCCGTTTTCTCTGGATTCAAACTGAGTTTGTTTTCCCTCATCCAGCCTATTACCGACTGTTGGCCAATTCCTGTTGGCCAAGCTGGCTGAGGCTTCTAAGATTTGGAGTCAAAACATTCTGGAGGACTAAAGTTTAGGAACCACTGTTACAGATGAATAAACTATATGTCCTCAGGCTCTTTACAGGTCATTGTGTGCATATGTAGGCTATTTCAGAAAAGCTGAATGAATCTTATGTCCCCTACAATATAATATTTGTGACAGATCTGTTTCTTGATCTAGGCCAGGAGTTCAGAATTCCCCAATCACAGACAAATTCAGGACTTATGATAGACTGGGAGGGAGTGCAAGAAAGTATGCTTCATATTTTCTAAGCCTAGTCTGAATCCAGATTGTTGTTTTCAAGGCCTCCGCGTCTACATTACCAGTTGCTGTGTTACTTGAAAGGAGTGTCAGTATGCCTTTATTACCCTCCAAGTAAAGCATTACAAGGAACACTTGTACTTGTAACAAGTCATTTCCCACCTCTGTCTATCAGAACAGAAATACAACAGCATTTAACTCTTGTTGGGTACAAATATGTTCGATAGTCCTGATGAGAAATCGGTACCAAGGACAAGAGGCCACTGTCAGAACTGAATTTGGAGAAACAAAGTGGTTTCCAATAGGTAAAGGTGTCAGACAAAGCTGCATCTTATCACCCTGTTTGTTCAATTTATATGCTGAAAACATTACAAGAAAAGCAGAGTTAGACTCAGAAGAAGGAGGAGTGAAAATAGGAGGAAGGAACATCAACAACCTAAGGTATGCAGATGACACAATAATACTGGCAGAAGATATCACAGACCTGGAACAGTTACTGAGGAAAGTCAAAGATGAAAGTGCAAAGGCAGGATTAATGCTGAACATAAAGAAAACAAAATAATGACCACAGAAGAAATACATAAATTCAATCTAGACAATGAGGAAATTGAAATAGTCAAAGAATTCCCATACCTGGTGACTGCAGTCAAGAAATAAGAAGAAGACTAGGAATGGATAGGATAGCTAGGAATGAACTAGAAAAAATCCTGAAGAGTAAAGATATACAGATGAGGACTGAAGTCACAATTGTTTAGGCCATTGTATTCCCCATCACCATGTATGCATGAGATAGCTGGACAGCAAAAGAAGCAGCCAGAAAGAAAACCAATGCATTAGAGATGTGGTGCTGGAGAAGAATGCTCAGGATACCGCGGACAGCCAAAAAGACAAACAATGGGTCCTTGAACAGATCAAACCAGAAATCTTCTTGGAAGCCAAGATGATCATGTAGAAGCTGTCATACTTTGGCCATATAATGAGAAAGCATGGATCACTAGGAAAAAAACCAATAATGCTAGGAAAGGGTAGAAGAAGGAGAGAAAGATTGCATGCCAGATGAATGGTCTCAATCGGGGGGGGGGGGGCACAGATATGGGTTTGCAAGGCCTGAACAGAGCAGTGGAGGACAGGGAGTCTTGGAGGTTTCTCATCCACAAGGTCGGCGTGAGTCGGCGTCGATTTGAGGCTAGTAAAAACAAGGTCTGGAGCCTAACTCAAAAGATTAGGCTGTAGGAAATTGAGAATAGGCAGAAGACTCTTGTGCTGGGTGAATTGCCTTTATATCAGTGTAACCTGCCTTCTGCTGCCTGAGAAAAATTGGAGGAGGAGATCATGCCAGATCCAACTCCTGCAGCCCAGGGATGCAACCATCAGAGCAGCATAAAATTAAATGAGGGCCAAAGTAGATGTAAGTAATTTCTAATATCCTTGGCCTAGAAGGGATCAGTGAGTTAGGACTGCAGGCTAAGACTTTTAGCATTAGTTCAAGAGAAAGAATGATAAAACGTTGATCTTAGTGAGACTTAGGTACAGATTGGACTGTGGCAGCTTTCTTTTTTGGTTGTCATGACCTATGCAAATCGTAGCTTGTGGGGCCAGTCAGGCCACCTTATTAAGTCCAGTGCCTTTGTTTCCTGCCCTAAATTGTTGTATAATGTCACTTACCTGTCCCAGAAATGGTTACAGATTCTGATGACACAGAATGAATATGAAGCTATAACGTTCTGATGGCATAAATGAGACACAATGCCACCATAATGTGTGAATCAATGAATTGTGTTTATCACTTACAGGCCTTTATTTAGACATTGTAGCCTGAATAGGGTCTGTGTGACATGCACATAGGATCCAAGGGTGGGCATTGTGGACCTGGTTCTTATGTTCAGGTGTGGCCCCTTCAGGGCAGACCAGAAAAAATATTGTTGGATTACAGTTTACGGGACACACGTACATAGAGATGTGGGGTAGAAGTTTTTCCACATAATTTTTCCAAATCTGTAGTTTTCCATGGAAATGTTTTCACATTGTGTGTGTGTACACACACATAAAATATTTATTCATAGATGGGCTAAATATAAGTTATAAGTTAACTTCTATGTATTCTTCTAAATAGACAAGCATTGACAAATCCTAGTGCTCAGAGAAAGACTAACAGATGAATGCATTGTTAAGTTTGTTTCTAATTTGCAAAATATTCTGCCCCACAATCAGTCAGAAATGTTTGTGCATGTGCCTTCAATTTGCCTGTCAACTTATGGCAGTCATTGAATTTCATAGGGTTTTCTCAGGCAAAGAATACTCAGAGGTAATTTTACCTGTTTCTTCCTCTGAAATATAGCCTATACAACACCTGGTATTTATTGGCAGCCTCCCATCCAAGTGTTAACCCGAACTGACCTTGTTAGCTTCAGATGGATATGGTGCCTTTAGGATATTCAGATTCTCTTCAGTCACAAATACAGGTAGTCAAAATAATATGTGATAAGTTGTTTGTGCCCATTGAAACAGAATGTTCAGCTAGTTGTACAGGATCAAATATTTATCAACCTCAAATGAAACTGATAAGTACAGTAGTGTCAAGAATAAGTGAATGAAGCTGAAGGTAGTCCATTTTATCTCAACAAAAGAAAGGTAAATTGTTAAAGTTTAATATTAGGTACAGCTCTTTTTAGGTATGTGCCCTAAACGTTAAAAGATACATTAGGTATTTGACTTTCTTTAGGTATTTGTATTTTTTAAAAAACTGTTCTTTCAGGCATGACGGGTTTATTGTGTTAAATTTAAGGGAACTATGAGCCCATACAGACAAGCCAAGATAAAGCTGCTTCAGGTCACTTTGGAGGTATGCTGTTTAAATGCTGCATGTGTCCTAAAAGGCCAGAAGCTGTTCCAAAGCCATCAGCATTGGTGCAGCTTCTAGCCTTTTAAGATGTGTGTATCATTTAAACAGCATACCTCCAAAGTGACCCAAAGCAGCTTTATTTTGGCCTGTCTGTACAGGCCCTATATGACATTTTGTTTACATTATAACACATATTCTAATAAAATAATTTCTACATAAATTTTTTAATGTGTTTGAATATTTTAATGTGCTAAATCAGATAACATTATTTGGAGCTGTAGATACAAATACATAACATTTAAATACATTTAAATACACAAAAGGACACATGCACACTGTTTTATAACATTAAAGTATTCTGAGGTTTCAGCAGTGCTTCACATATTAATATTTTTAACAAATCTGTATCATTTATTCTCAAACCAAACTTGAGTAATCACATATTTATCAAATTGGCAGTGAAGTGAGACCACTCAGAAATATGGCAGTACATTCTGGATACAATTGACCATCTGTATTCAGGGATTCTTTATCCATGGATTCAAGCATCCACAGCTTGAAAAATGTCCAACCAACACACACACACACACACACACACACACACACACCCCAAAATGCAAACCTTGATTTTGCCGTTTTATATAATTTTACTATGCCATTGTATTTATGGGACTTCAGCATCCATGGATTTGGGCATCCACAGATGGTCCTGGGACCAAACTAAGGGCCTACTGTACTTGTAGACCCTCCCCCCCAAGATATACAAAAGCGTATTCATCTGAAAACCAGGAAAAAAAGGACTGGTGGGGAGCAGTATACCCCCACACTCACTAAATAGAGCCAAACAGGAAGTCATTCTTATCTGATCAGATAGTAAGTGGGGGAAGATTTCATGATCAGGATGAGTATCTAAGATTCCTTGCCAAGGATCAAGATTATGAATGGCTTGGACTCCATACTGCACAGGCAAGAGAAAGACATGTTCCTTAGAAACTCATATTCTTCTTCGTGGTCTCTGCGAATCACACAAATGGGTTATTTCTGCGCATGCGCAGCAAACTCGGAAACTTCTAGAATCTCTGGGCAGAAAGTCATGTAACTTTCTGCAGCACTTTGCAACTTTTTGGCGGTAGCCCCGCCCATCCCGTATATAAAGCCCCTGGTGGCCCGCTCCTCTTCAGTTCCTTCATTCCGCCGCGCAAGCAGCTCGAGGAACTTCGCTCGTTAGCACCATACAGAATCTCTTGGACATTTGACCACGGACCGGACTCTACGATTCTTTTGCCTAAAGATTCGGACTTGTTCCACTCTCCTCTCTACGATTTTGACCGCGGACTGGATTTGACCATTCTCAATTCCACCGGATTGGTAACGTCTTCTTCCCTGCAATGGCTTCCTTTAAGCAATGTGTGAAGTGCGGGGTCAAATTCCCTATATCGGACGGACACGATAAATGTGTCCTGTGCCTGGGAGAGGGCCATATCCCCGGGTCTTGCAAGTTCTGCAAGGCCATGACGGCTCAGGCGCTAAAAAATAGAGACCAAAAACTCAAGGCGTCTCTATATGATAAGGTCTTTTGACCTGCGCCCTCTGAGGCCCAACCTTCCACCTCAGATGCTCCTAAATCAAAGGCGGACAAGGCTTCAAAGAGGGCTCATGCCGAGAAACAAAAGCCCCCTAAACCGCCTAAAGAAGGACGGGAGCCCAGGAGAGCCAGATCAGCGTCTCCGCCACCAAAGACCAGACGCAGGGGGCCCCCGAGCACTGTGTCGGTGCCCCCACCGAATTCACGTCCCGTGGATACTCCAACTCTAGAGCTCTCCTCTGGCTCGGCGCCTCCACCGCTTGAACCAAGGGTCCTCGTCTCTTCCCATCTTGCAGTCCAGGACCCAGACTTACAAATAGTCAATTTGAATAACTCATCGGAGTCCGAAGGTGAAATTCCGGACTCAGACGCACCACTTTCCCCCCAGAGGCAAAGACAACCGTCTCACTCACCGTCCCGACCTAGACGGGATAGAACCTCGCCTGTGACAAGAGACAGAGCCACACTGGGAACTGAGGCTGATGAAGCCCTGGATAGGGACCGCCGTGATCGTTCCCCATCATGTGAACAACCAGATAGAGCTCTTTTTGATACTTACCCTGACCTTGTTTTTGATTACCATACGGGTCAGTACTTGTTGCCAGTGGACGCAGACCACCTGCGCCGTAAGATTCCGGGGCCTACTAGAGTGAGGCTTCACTCTCCTCAACGCCCTTCCACCCTTGACAGGCCGGAGGACTTGACCAGACGTCATACCCCAACCAGGGAGCCGTCACCATTGAGCCTTAGAGACAGCAGATCTCCTTCTGTTTCTCGCTCACGTTCAGCATCTCCTTCCGTTCAACTGGAAGTGGACCAGTCGATGGCCTTCGGCATACCAGATGCCCCATCTCCGACGGACGATGTCCGTTCCTTCTCAGACAAAGTTATCAGGATGGCCGACCCGCTCAAACTGGAGGTGTCCCATCCAAAAGACAACGCACTCGATCCGGTAGAACGCCGGATCCATGGCTGTGTTCCTGCTCCACCATCCCTGGCATTCCTACCTTCACTGGAGAAAATTGCCAAGAGGTCATGGGATACACCAGCATCTATAGCCTCTACGTCCAGAAAGATAGAGAACCTCTACAGGGTCACACCCTCGGGACCGGCTTGGCTGTTTAATCACCCCAAGCCCAACTCGGCCATAGTAGAAGGTTCTCAGACCTCGTTTGCCGCACGCCCCTCCTCGTCCCCCATGGACAAGGAAAGTAGGAAGATAGATGCCCTGGCAAAGAAGTTTTATGCCTCTGCTGCACTTGACATAAAGATTGCTAACTATGCAGCATGCATGGGAGCTTATGTCCAGCTCCTCATGGAAAAGATGGACCCCGTCATCAGTGAACTCCCGGATGACAAGAGGAGGATCATGATGGCTATCCGCAATGAGGTGCACTCTGTTGGAGGTCAACAGATCATTTCAGCAAGGCATTCCACTGACTGCTCTTCAAAGATCCTCTCGGGCTCAGTGGCTCTCAGATGTTACGCTTGGTTGCGTTCATCGGACTTGACCCCACAGGCCAAAGCAGCTATTGAGGACATGCCTTTCGACAACTCTGGCCTGTTTAACAGGGAAACGGATGAAAAATTGAGCTTCAGATATAGAATGAAGACGGCTGCCAAAAAGCATGGAATGTCCACTTCCAGCTCTATGCCTCAAAGACAGCGCTATAGTGGCCAATGCAACTGGTTCCATCACGGTCAACAGCGCTTCCACCAGTCTGAACGTCAGTTTCATCCCCAGGATTCTACTCATCAAGTTGGACGTCCTAGGTCCCCATCCCACCAGGACCGTCGCCAACAGCCACAAGGCCGCTACCAACAGGGCTACAAAAAGAAAGAGACCAGAGGCAAGAAACGATTCTGAAGTCCTCCTGCGCACTTCGTCACCCCCCCCAGCAAATAGTCTACAGCCCTTCTTTAACACCTGGGCATCCATTACTACAGACTCTTGGGCTCTCAACATAGTTCGAAGGGGTTATGCCCTAGAGTTTTCTGAGCTCCCCACCACCGGAGCCATCATTACCACCGTCCCCTCGGACACCCTTCTCGACGAAGTGCGCTCTCTCTTGGCCAAGGGCGCTATCGAGCCCGTACACCCTTCTCAGGCTCAATGCTGTTTTTTCTCTAAGTACTTTATTGTCCCTAAGAAACCTGAGGGCCTTAGGCCTATTTTGGACTTACGTACACTAAACTCCTTCATAGTGTACAAGCGCTTCAGGATGGTAACTCTCGCTTCTATTCTACCACTCTTGCAGAAGGACTCCTGGTTCGCCACACTCGACTTGAAGGATGCCTATTTTCATATCGCGATACGAGACGATCATCGCAGATTCCTCGCCTTCACCGTCGGACCAGATTTCTTTCGGTACAAGGTCCTCCCCTTGTTTGTCGTCAGCGCTGAGGGTCTTCACAAAGTGTATGGCCCCCGTCGTCGCTTATCTTCGCCAGCAGGGAATTGTAGTCTTCCCCTACCTGGATGATTGGCTATTCACCGCACCGTCAAGAGAGTCCCTCCAGCACCAGATGGACTTTGCCCAGAACCTTCTGGCGTCATTAGGACTTCAAGTCAACCTCGATAAGTCACATTTGACTCCATCCAGACAGATCGATTTCATAGGAACACTACTGGACTCGGAGTCAGCCAAAGCTTATCTCCCACGGTCCAGATTCCAAACTCTAGCAATCGCCATACGAGCTTGCCTACGGTACAGACATTTACCAGCCCGTGTAATACAAGTGGCAATGGGACATTTAGCCTCCACAACCTTTGTCACAGCCTGGGCAAGACTGCGCCTCAGGCCCGTACAATCCTGGTTCCTGTCCGCCTTCGATCCGGTAAGGGACCATCCGGACAAGATTCTCACCATCCCAAGAAAGGTCCAAACTTCCCTGAGATGGTGGCTCCAACCGGACAACGTATGTTCCGGTATACCCTTCACTCCGCCCCAGCCAGAGATAACCTTGACTACGGACGCATCCCTACAAGGATGGGGAGCCCACGCGATGGGCCTGACCGTCAAGGACAAATGGACTCGCAAGGAATCAAGTCTCCACATCAACGCATTGGAGATGCTGGCGGTAGAAAAAGCACTCAGGGCCTTTCAGAGTCTACTCTTTGACAAGGTGGTGCTCCTCCTAACAGACAACACCACAACTATGTACTACCTCAACAAACAAGGAGGTACGAGATCAAGGACTCTCCTAGACATCACACTTTGAGTCTGGGAGTGGTGTATTCATCACAGCATCCTGCTTCAGTGCATCCATCTCCCAGGGGACGAAAACAACCTGGCGGATCAACTAAGCAAATCTCCAACGACATGCCACGAATGGAAACTACACCCAGACGTAGTCTCCTCCCTCTTTCAACGGTGGGGCACGCCGACGGTGGACCTATTTGCTTCCCCCAGCAATGCCCAACTGAACAAATACTGCTCACGGGTTCGTGCACCAGGCTCTCTGGGAAATGCCTTCCAGTTTCAATGGGCGAACCGCTTCCTTTACGCGTTCCCCCCCTTTCCACTGGTGACCAGAGTACTTGCAAAGATGTGAACAGACTCCACGGATGCCATCCTGATCACCCCGTGGTGGCCCAGACAACCATGGTTTGCCCCCCTGCTTCAACGGGCCCAAGATCATCTTCGCCTAGAGCACCGGACCGACCTACTTTCCCTCCACGACGGGCAAGTTCACCACCCAGAGATGCAGTCTCTCCCATTGGTGGCATGGAGGATTCGATCCTAACTTCACTCCCACCAGGAGTACAAGATATAATTAGGGCAGCTCAGAGACCGTCTACCCAAAGGTCCTATGCCTACAAATGGGACAAGTTCCTTGCCTTTTTACAGACCAGGGACGTTACACCATCCCGGGTTTCCATCCCAATAGTCCTGGACTTCCTCATGACACTGGCTGACGCAGGTCTCTCCTTCAGCTCTATTAGATGCTACCTGTCCGCCATCTCTTCACACTATTTGTTTCGGGACAAACCCTCCTTATTTAAGGATCCTCTTATAAAGAGATTCCTTAAGGGATTTAATAATTTGCACCCGCCGGTCCTCGACCCCCCGCCACAGTGGGATCTAGACACTGTTCTGGCTCGTCTAGTCTCCAAGCCCTTTGAACCCCTAGCTACCACGGACCTTAGACTTCTAACTTGGAAGACAGCCTTTCTGGTAGCTATAACATCAGCCCGACGGGCTGGTGAACTGTGTGCCCTTAGAATGGACCAACCCTTTCTCCGTTTCCACAAAGACAAGGTGGTTCTCCGTACTGACATTACTTTTTTGCCAAAGGTGGTGTCTGCTTTTCATATGAACCAGGACATTGTTTTGCCCACTCTGGCTCCTAACCCGACCACAGACTCTGAACGTCAGCTCCATGCACTGGATGTCCGCAGGGCACTGGCATTCTATTTGGACAGAACGTCTGCTTCCAGGCGTTCGGAGAGACTGTTTGTGTGTTACTCCGAAGCCAAGAAGGGGCTTCCAGGTTCACCGCAGAGGTTCTCCAAATGGGTGTCCAACAGCATCCACCTCTGCTACGAACTGGTAAGCCCTTGCCAGGCCGGGTTAGAGCCCACGCAACCAGGGCGGTAGCAGCATCCTCGGCTTTTTTAACAGGGATCTCACTCGAGGATGTATGCAAAGCTGCTGTCTGGTCCCAGCCATCAACATTTATTAAACACTATAGGCTGGACGCCAGGGCCAGGCATGAAGCAGCTTTTGGGAGGGCGGTGTTACTCTCTGCCATGCACTAAACCCTGAAACCTTGGCACTGTTAATAAATTACACAGTTGTTTGGTTTACATACTTTATTGTTGATTGTTTCATTGTTGCTTCTTGACACTCCCTCCTCCATTGACCACAGCTTGCTAGTCTAACCCATTTGTGTGATTCGCAGAGACCACGAAGAAGAAGGACAGGTTGCTCACCTGTAACTGTGTTTCTTCAAGTGGTCATCTGCGAATTCACACAAACCCACCCATCCTTCCCCTCAGTGTCTGCTCATTTAACAACGCTTGTGGTCGCGCTGTTTGCGGCTCATTCGGAACTGAAGAGGAGCGGGCCACCAGGGGCTTTATATACGGGATGGGCGGGGCTACCGCCAAAAAGTTGCAAAGTGCTGCAGAAAGTTACATGACTTTCTGCCCAGAGATTCTAGAAGTTTCCGAGTTTGCTGCGCATGCGCAGAAATAACCCATTTGTGTGAATTCGCAGATGACCACTCGAAGAAACACAGTTACAGGTGAGCAACCTGTCCTTACCCTTCATAGCAGACTGCTCCCTTTAACACTATATATGGGGCAATATACATTTTGTTGATGAAAAGTGGTAAGCCACCTTTAGAATAACATGATAAAGGATATTCTGTATTTGTTGTTTTCTTTGTTTTCTTTAAATAGAGGAAAGAACAACATCTACTGGCTGGGGAGGAAGGGAGCTCTAACTGTAGCCCAAGAGATCTGGAGAGCAACAGGGTGGGAAAGATTGGATGTGTAGATACTTCCCTGTTCATGAACAGTGTTGTTCCCCTGATGAGAAATGTTCACCATAGACCCCCTTTTTTGCTTCCCTTACAGTTCCTGTGGTGACCTGCCATAACAGGAACCTGTACATTAACACTGAAATCTCAGTTTTCAGATGGACCTCTGTGCTCATTCTAGAGACAATTTATTTTTTTCTGAATAAAGACAAAGAATATGTGAAGTGGAAGGCTTTCATGGCCGGCATCCATAGCTTTTTATGGGTTTTTCAGGCTATGTGGCCATGTTCTAGAAGAGTTTATTCCTGATGTTTCACCACCATCTGTGGCTGGCATCTTCAGAGAATGCTGACATGGAAGAGAGTGGGTTATATATTATACTTTGTGACCCATGTTAATCTGTGTATTGTTCTGTTGTTGAATGACAAGGCCTCAGGGTGGGAGGATATGCCAAGAGGATTAGTGTCTGTTTAATTAGTGATCATTGTTTCCTGGGAAAACTTCTGACCCTGGGTGGTTATCATTTGCATTTTGCTTGGTCTTGATTTTAGTGTTTTCAGGACTGGTAGCCAAACGTAACACTGAAATTGTGGACCATGCCAACAGCTATCAGGTCAGAATGAACAGGGAAGCCACTGAAATCCACAAATAGCAAGACAACTTTAACAGGAAAGAAGAAACACAAAGTTAGCAAAGTTTGGCTACCAGTCCTGAAAAACACTAAAAGACCCAGCAAAATGCAAATGGAAAACCACCCGAGGTCAGAAGTTTCCCCAGCAGACAATGGCCTGTTACAGACTGCCAAAATAAAGCTGCTTCTGGTCTCTTTGGAGGTAAGCTATTTAAATGATGCATGGGTCCTAAGAGTCCGTAGGTCGCACCAAAGCCACACTCCATTCCTAAGCACTGGAGTGCAGCTTTGGTGCAGCTTTCGGATTCTTCGGATGCATGCATCATTTAAACAGCATACCTCCAAAGAGACCTGAAGCAGCTTTATTTTGGCAGTCTGTAACAGACCAATGATAACTAATTAAACAGTAAACCTCTTTGCATATCCGCCCCCCCCCCAGGCCTTGGCATTCAACAGCAGAACAATACACAGATTAACATGGAAATTACTCCTCCCTACCCAGGATCACACAGTGTGTGTGTGTGTGTGTGTGTGTGTGTGTGTGTATACCTTACTCACTTTCATTCTAGCATTCTCAGATGTTGGCGAAACATCAGGAATAAACTCTTCTAGAACGTGGCCACATAACCCAAAAAACCCCACAAAAAACTAAAGACAAGGAATAGTTAAAATGCTTGCATAATTAGTGCTATTATAACCTTCTAAAACATTGACTCCCTTTTGTTTTATTTTCAGCAAGAGGATGACCATATGACACTCACAAATTTGCAGGAAGGAATGTACATCTTCCAGCTCACTGTGACAGATGCTGCTGAACAGCAGGACTCGACCAACATCACTGTCACTGTACTAAATCGTGAGCAGACAGTAGGTGGGTCATTTCAAAGAAGCATTTTCCAGTGCTAGAAACAAGAGCTGATAATCTGGCCTTTATTGATTTTGTGACTGCATACTGGCCAGGAATGGGAAGATATGAGGAACACTGTATTAGGCTATAGTTCCAGAATCTCCTAGTCAGTTGGCCATGTTGACTGGAGGGTTTGGGGAGTTGTAATGCAAAACAGGAAAGTTCCCTGCTGTGTGTAAGACAGACACAAAGTGTGATCTCGAAGGGACATTGCACCATTCTCCTTTTGGAAGTTGATTCTGTTCCTGTTCAGTGGTTTAATAAAGTCAAACATAAGATGACACTGCATTGTGAGTGTCTCTTGTTCATGAAATGCAGGCAAGGAAATGGGACAATGGTGGAAAATGTAACAATGCACTGATACCACTTCATATCTCTAAGATTGATATTTGGGTGCACCCTTCTTGTGTCCAGTCTTCCCTTCTCCAGGCCCCAAGAGATCTATACACGGGGCAGAATAAACACAGATGTTTCTTAGGGTTCAGCTTCTCCATGCTCCTCCTTCCACTAATTTAAAAAGAAACAACTATGGTTGTGCCATTTTTTAAAATCCAGGTGCCATTTTTGAAAACCTTTTTGGTATCTGGAAAAGACTATTTTATTTTCCTGGATTTATGATTTGGTATTCACTGCCATCATAATATTTACTCTTATGTGAGAAGGGGGAATGGCCTCTTATGTGTTAGGTGATTTTTTAAATCAGCATTTTTGCGTATGTGTGTAGGTTTAATAAATATATTTTATATTGGATTTTTAATTTTTGTGTGTGTAAAATATTTAAAATCTCCTTTGGCCATGTGAAGTGACATATGTTTAAAAAGCTAAATGATTCTTTCCCTCCACTGTAGGATAGACAGTAGCTTTAGGAGCAAAGTCGTTCTTGCAGTTACCATTTTCTGTCTCGACTCCCTGATGGTGGGCTAGACTGGAAGCAGGCTGTCTGTGTTCCAGCCAGAGTTCAACAACTTACTGGCAATAAGGGTCCTCTGTATTGATTTCGAAAGTGATTCCACTGTGGTTGATCTCGGGTTGTTCTTTAAGTCATTATATACTTTTATATAACACTGTATAATGTATAATTATACTTTATGCTAATCTTAACCAGTTCATTGTACACTGACTATATAGCATGCTCTACAATTCATATTTGTCACTAAAATAATATTGAACCAGTCTTCAGGAGGATTACTTTGTAACAACTGGTATAATTTGGGAATGAATTTGTTCCAGGTAATAGTTTATGAAAGGCTCTCTCTTCAGGTCAAAATCCCTGCTAAGAGAATGCCTTTTATGTAAAGATGAATACTCTTGTTGTGTGTGTTAAATTCATCTCCAATTTATAGAGACCCTAAGGGGAACCCATCATCGGGTTTTCTTGGCAAGATCTGTTCAGAGGGGGCTTGCCATTGCCTCCCTCTGAGACTGAGAAAGTGTACCTTGCCCAAGGCTAGTCAGTAGGTTTCCACGGCCAATTGAGGATTCGAACTCTGGTCTCCAGAGTCATAGTCCAACACTCATACCATTACACTACACTGGCTCTCTACTTAAATTTTGCCTCAGTAAATTCTTTGATCTTATTATTACTTTCTTTTCATTGAAATATTGTTATTTTGACATTTTGAGGTTTGTGGAGTAAGCTGAGTCTAACCTGTGTCTCATCTATATAATGTCTATTTTTTAAATTCTAGATCACTGCTTGGCTCCTTATAAGGTGGGTCGATGTCGTGGTGCATTCCCGCGCTGGTACTACAATCCGGCAACCATGGAGTGTCAGAAATTCACCTTTGGGGGCTGCAAACCTAACAAGAACAATTACCTGAGAGAAGAGGAATGTAAACTTGCATGCAAGAATGTCCAAGGTAGTATGCTGTTGAGAAAAAAACATCCTGTGTTTCATTTTAGATATTCACTTGAAGAGACTCGGTCACTTGATATATGCAGCAAAATTTATAGGGGTGAAGAACAGCTCCACCAGGTGTTCATGTGATGTACTTATCCATGTTAGGTGGGAATGGTGAGAGTTGCAATTCTACACAGAGCTTAGGATGTTGCTTTTAAAAACAAACTTTTAAAAAAGCTGCATGTTAATATTTCGTAGTGCTTGTTTTTATTTACAAGAATCAGTTAGTTATGTATTCATGACATGTTACTTTTTTTAAAAAAATTAAAAGCCTTGACATTTTTTTAAAAAAATCCTCCCCTACGTTATCTTAAAATGGGAATTTTTTTGCAGTAACAAGTAAATAATACTGATTACCTCAAAAATAAAGTGACATAGCAAACTGCCCAATTACTTTTTGCAAGCAGTAATATTTATAGCATTGTTGCCTGCAAAATAGTTCTCCCTGCTCCCTTTAGTGTCCCTCTTTCTCCACTTTTCCGACACTGAAGAGGAATGCTTGAGAGCTCACTATGAGCCCCTCTGCTTCCCCTTTATTGGAGGAAGTCTACCTATCAGTCAGTAAATCCTACTGACTAATCTGGATCCCACAACAAGTGATTGCCCCCTTGAAGCTATAATTAAAGGGATGATCTTCATGCTGCTATTCCACTGGAAGTCCTGCCCCTATAGTTCTTATAGGGTAGAAATATCTGGAAATGTGTTCTATGCATGCCTGTATTTTTATTTATTTTTTCAAGATTTGTTGATTTCTTATATGAGAGCCAATGATTGCCAAAATGGATATCTCAGAGCACAGTAATCTCACAATAGTCTCCTTTCTATTCAGGTGCTGTGGAAAAACGACAAGAACCAGGTAGGAGTTTCTGCATATTTCTGTGGTTCTGTCCTCCCCCTGTTTCATTTCTTGATGACTTGTGGCTTTTTGGTAAATCTCTCTGACTGCTTCTTACTCTCTGCTTTGCAGTATTGTAAAGAGACAAATTTCTTGGCATTGAGAAGCACTTGCCTTTTCTCTGTGCTTCTTTCCTTGGGACAGTCATTAATGTACTGTCTATTGGCTACTATCCTGTCCTCCACTTCTTGAGAACATTGATCAGAAGAAAAAGCTCATCGACAAAAGATACCTTGTCTTTGCTGCGAACCAAAAGGATGAATTTATTTTTCCTCACACAGTGTGCGATGGAAACTGCCCCCCCTTCTCTTTCAAATGTAGAGATGACTGCTGTATTGACAGTTTCCTGGAATGTGATGAAACACCAGATTGCACAGATGGATCAGATGAGAAGTTCTGTGATTCATGTAAGTAGGTGAACATTTTTATTTAGAAATAGGTCTGAATTATGTTATGCATCCATAGCTTGGTGGCAGAATGTATGCTTTGTAGTAGATGGTCATCGATGATGTCATCTCCAGTAAAATGGATCACAGTTCCATTTGTTGATCCTAACAGATTGTTGCTATTGAGAGTGGACACAGTTAAGCTAGGAGGAATAATAGTAATATAGCTGCATACGTAGCCTTTAGAGCTTGGAAAAGTTATTGTGGACTAAAATTTCCCCAAATGCCCTAAGCACAATGGTTATGCCAGCTGAGGAAGTCTGGGAGCTGTATTCCAAAAAAGTAATTTTTCCAAACTCAGATCTTAAAGATAAAAAGAGATCTTGCTTCTTTGCAATGAGGCAATGATGTTTTCTCACTAATATTCTAGAATCTTCTTAGGGTCTTTACAGTTTCTCTTCTACTTCCAAACCTCACTCCTTCATCAAAGCAGCATTAATAGCACACAGATTGTGAAAGTGATTCTTGTGTTGCTGAATTTTATTTAAGACTGTGGGCCCCAAAATCCAACCACTACTATTTGGTACATATTATATGTACATAGAACTAAAAGGGGGAAAAAGGGGGGGGGGAGGAAGAAGTCCATCCCTCATTTCTCAAAGCTTTCTTCAATTCAGCAATATAACTGAGGTCAAGAAGGGGGTCATCCAGCCCCTACTATCGTAAAATAATTGGGAACTAAAAATATTTACTTGTTTGCTGCTAATCAATCAGACCTACCAGTAGATCCCTATCCATCCTCTGTCCAAGGCTGTTACAGAAGATTAGGTATCCTTTTTTGCTAGAACTATTTCCCCACCTGCCCAATGAATCCAACTAAGACTTTTAAAAATACAATGCATCAACTTGTCTTTCATTGTCAATTATTATTTTAATTGATCCATATAGGTGTCACAGTCAACTCTGTAAGGCCTAGTATTGGTTCATGCATGCAAATCAAACACTTTCCCCCCTTCTCTTCGCATGATACCTCCCATTTCTTACTCTAGGATCTCTTATGGATAAATATCAGTGTAAACTGGATAACATGCCAATGCAGCCAGAATCACCAGTTTCTTTCCATTTTTATCCATGGAATCCTTGGTGATCATTGCTGGCTGTATTTGGTACTGTATATTGTCTGGCTTATGCAGATATTCTTGTGCATGACATTGTATTTGGATAGTATGGGAATTGGGATTTACTAAGGGAGGCTGTAACCAGAGGCATCCTGTTGGCCACTGTAGGAACACAATGCTGGACTAGATAGGCCTTTGCTCTTATCCAGCAGGGCTCATCATATATTCTTATGTAAATATATGAACTTTTTGGATATCAGTAGGAAGATTTCTATCAGTGGGTTTCAGTAACCTGCAGTTTCTTGCAACTGACAAAACCAGGAAAAGTTACTGTGCAAAACAGCAAAAACTGACACATAGAATGTGGTGCAAAATGACATGGAATATCCACATTTGCTCAGTTCTGCATAATTCATTTGCAACTCAGAATCCTATTTTACTTGCACAGATGTTGGATTAACTGCATGATGACATTACCATTTGTTTTAAGTATGACATATACATAGTTGTGCCTATAGTCATCTGATATTCTTATGAGCAGAAACAGGCAAGGAAGTGGGTGGGGAAGGTAAAAGTAAGGAGCTAACAAAACGACAGTCAGGATCAGAAATCATCTGGAGAAGAGTTTGCTGCATAGCAGGTGGTTGGACTTGATGGCCCTCAATAATTCTACAATTCTCTTCTGTGATTCTATGATTCTGTTAGCTAGTCAGCCCACTACCATAAAACTTTGCATTCACAACCAAAAAAGCCAACCCTCCCTTGTTTCTTGCAGATGTTCAAGGATTCAATAAATTACGCAGGATCAATGTTACTGTCAGCCAAGGTACGTCTCTCATTAATGTTTATTAAGAGGTAATATTTGAGACAAAATTACTAATGGCCGCTTGTTTGTTTGTTTTTTAAATCTACTTTTACATCTCCTCAAATATACAACAAAGGCTGAAGAAAATAACTGAAATCCAGTTTCAGTTTTGTTTGAATGAGGTCCTGCTGCTCAGATTAGACATGAACATACATCAGCACAGAAGGCCTCTTGGAAACAATCATTAGCATGAATGCTAAGTTATGAACATGTACCATTTTGATCAATAAGAGGGGCTGAGCAGACTAGTCAAATATTTAGTCAATTCTCTAGCCAAATAAGTCTGATTTTTGTTTTTAAAACATGACTTTATTTGAACAATAAAAGCTATTTTCCTGGCCAATGAATTTGATCATAGAATCATAGAACCATCGAGTTGGAAGAGATCACAAGGGTCATTCAGTCCAACCCCTGCCATGTAGGAACTCACAATCAAAGCATCCCTGACAGATGGCCATCCAGCCTCTGTTTAAAGACCTCCAAAGAAGGAAACTTCTGGTGTTGATGTTCATTACAAAAACTACCAATAACCCTGCAACATCTTTATTATCAATGTATTTATAATTAAAGGATCTAAGAAGAGACAAGGGACAGGTTTGCCAGAACAAAGGGATTACAGACACTATTATTTGTAGAACAAGGAAAAAAGAAGAATAAAGCATTTAAAATAGAGCAAGGCTCTTTATAGCATTAACCTCAGTAAATCCATAGAGCTTAATCATTCTGGAAATTGTCACAAAAGCAAATTAACTGTCAGGGTTCTGCATATTTTAGCTGCCACTGTTACCCAATCCGAAATTTGTAGTCACCTGGCCTGTCCCTTGAGAGGTAGGGTTTCGCCACTTCAGGACCTTTTGTGAAGTCAGTTCCTCTTCTGAGCCCAAAGCCTGGAGATAGGAAGGATTTAGAAATGTATCTTCTATTGTACATGTGCTAAGTGAATTGATTGATCCCCATCTCCTACAGCAAGCTCAAGAGGAGGCTAGGGCTTTTTATTTGTTATATTGTGTTGGAGACAATTTAGAAATTGTCTCCAACAAACCCTGACCAGATCTGACTTCTCCAGGAATGGGCGCAGTTGGTGCACTAATTTTAACTGTGAAATAGCACTCTTCATCCCTAGCTAAACCTGGAGCTGAATCCAGGAGTACCCTCAAATTGCAAACCTGTGTTTTCAGGGAGAGTGTAAAACCATCCAACACAGGCTGAATCCTTATTCTCAGTTCTATCTTTTGACTGACCAGAAGTGCCTCTGCCTTGTCTGGATTAAGCTTCAATTTGTTTGCCCTCATCCAGTCCATCACAGCTACCACGCACCGGTTTAGCACAAGAACATCTTCCTTGGAATTAGGCAGAAAGGAGTAATGGAGCTGGGTATCATAATCATACTGTTGATATTTTATTCCAAAACTTTCATGTAGATGTTAAATAGCATGCTGAACCCTGCTCTTTTTTGGCTTTTACTATGGAATATGAATCTTTATTAATCTTTGCTTAATAAAAAATACTTTTTTAAAAAAGCAGTGAAACAAATAAAGCTAAGTACAAGCAGCTGTTTAAAAATGAATTGTTGAAAACAGCTGTGCAAAATAGATAGCAGCCCATTTCTTGGGCTTCATGAAATTTTTGATTGTAACTTCATGAAGTATTTGATTGTGGTCAGACAGGTAATATTAACTGGAATTTTCACTCTATGTAACCCCTTTTGGCAGCTCACTGTGTGGATATGCCAGATACGGGACTATGTGAAGACAGTATACCTCGCTGGTATTACAACCCATTTACTGAAAAATGTGATCGTTTCACCTATGGAGGCTGTGATGGCAACAAGAATAACTTTGAACATGAAGAGGCATGCATGAAATCCTGTACAGGTGTCACAAGTATGTAAAACAATTTTAAGTAGGGAATATGACATGGTAGCTTCTCTTCCTGAATGTAATGTCAAATATAATTCATAATCACCTGGCAAATGAGAAATGTATATATTCACCAGCATGAGAGGCCTTAAAATTGCCTAAAGATAGCTTAATGGGACCTTACTTCAGTACAGATATATTTCATCTATTATGTCTCAGGGTATTAGGCCAGTTTAGGGCACACAAGGCAGACCATATGGATTACATATAACTTTCTGTTCCAATGGAGGAAAATAGAGACTGTTCTTCTGCCTGAGAAAGTTGCCTCACTCTTCTGAATGGAAGCACAGCCCTGGAATTAATAGACGATAGCTTGCTTCCAAATTTCTCTATCGTCTCTGTGTTGTTTCTGTTAAAAGAGAGAATGATGAGCTGACTCAGGCTAGTATTTCAGTTTTTAAATCTAATACAAAGTTAGACCAGTGGTCCATCTAGCTGAATCCCAGTGACTGATGGCTAAAAGCAAGTTCGGAATTAGGGTCCCCAGAAGATCTCCTTCCCAGCAATCCAGCTTGAATGTTCAGATGACTTTGAAGGGTGACTTGTTGGTGTTGTTAACTCCCTTCAAGTTGATCCTGACTCTTGGTGACCCTGTGAATGAACACCTCCAAGACTCCCTATCATGTTTTCCTGGAAATCTCCCTGGAAGCCAAGATGATCAAATTGAGGCTGTCGTACTTTGTCCACATCACGAAAAGGTGCAACTCATTAGAAAAGACAATCTTGCTTGAAAAGGTGGAGGGAAACAGAAAGAGTGGAAGACTGCATACTAGAAGGATAACATTCTTTGTGGGGGGGAAAGGAATAAATAGGAAATAAAGCCAAGCTAGGACTTGTGCTCTGACATGCTAACTTTCTAGACATGAGGAACTGAACAATTCGTTGATCTGATTTAACCATCTATGTGCTGAATTGGTACAACTCCAGGATGATAGTATGTGTGCTTTGTCTGAGCTGGTGCATTGTACCACTAACTTCAATAGTTCTCAAGAACTGATATTTAACATAGACACGAAACACACTGCAGAAATAATCCAGTTCGAGACCACTTTAACTGCCCTGGCTCAGTGCTAGGGAATCCTGGGACTTGTAGTTTGTTGTGGCACAAGAGCTCTCTGACAGAGAAGGCTAAATGTTTCAGTTCCCAGAATTCCGTAGCATTGAACCAGGGCAGTTAAAGCAGTCTCAAACTGAATTATTTCTGCAGTGTGTTTTGGACCATATTTTATCTCAGCATTGTTTGGGATATTTAAATGTTATTGTATGAGTATGTCTTTATATTCTGTAGAGAACTGTGTGTTGCATCAGGATATGCTCTGACCACCACTTTCTTGAGTCAATTTATTACCAAATTAATTTAAATTCTTTGGTAATCTGTTTAAGAGGTGAGTGAGTAGCTGCAATGGTATAGTTGACTGTATTGTTGGAGTAAAAATATGATATGGGAAATTTTGAGGGCATGCTATATTGAAATGTCTCTTTGAGGAATCTTTCCACTTCAGCCTGTACTAATACATGATTATGTCATTCTTTTTCTTGCAGAAGCTGATGTGATAGGCCAGAGGTGGAGAGGATATGAATATCAGCGATCAGGTTTAAGTATGTAACTTAAACCCATTCTGGTTGTCCCCTTCAATCTTCTCTTTTCCCTATTTTCTTTTCCCTTCTGAGCTTTCTACTTCTAAGCTTCCCTGCTTTTTAGGGAAAAAAGGATTTGAGTTTGTAGAAGGTGATCCTGGTATTCCTGCCTAAATCGAATGAAACACTTCTGTTCTTAACAAAATATGAACAGTGAAGCAGAGTTGAATGATTTCTATTGCTATATTTCCCCCCTCAAATAATGCTTAATATTTAGCAATGCATTGGTCACATAAAATTATTACCATAGTTATATTATATTATGAATATAATATAAATCAAAGGGAGCAATAATTCCAATCAAATCTGAAATCAAAGCTGTAATTTTTTTTAGATGACTGTTCTCAAAAATACATACCCTAAGGCTGCATCTGCACTGCAGAAATAATCTAATTTGACACCACTTTAACTGCCATGGCTCAAGGCTATGGAATTATAGGTAGTTTAATCTATTGTGGCATCAGAGCTCCCTGACAGAAAAGGCTAAATATATCACAAAACTACAAATCCCAGAATTCCGCAGCATTGAGTCATGGCAGTTAAAGGGGTGTCAAACTGCATTATTTCTGCAGTGTGAATGCAGACTAAGAGTGCAAATCTACACAGAGATAAGCTCCATTGAATTCAGTGGGACCTGTGTCTCTGTGTGTGTGTGACACAGGATTTTCTTAAACATATGATTTTCTTAAGCAAGAAATAGTCTGAGGCTCTTTTGCCATTTCCTTCTTCTGAAATATATGCTACAGCACCTGGTGTTCCTTGGCTGTGTCCATCAAAGTACTAACCAAGGCTGACCCTGCTTAGCCTTCAAACTCAGATGGGATCTGGTACTTTTAGGGTGTTTAGGCTTTCAGTGAGACTTTCTCTGAAATAAATGTGCGTGGTGTAATTATGCCCCATTCAACTCAGTGGGGCTTGTTTATGATTATAGGTATAAGTCTGAGATGTATAGGTTGGAGGTTTATATACCACGTGGAATTAATCTGGCTTTATTTTTCATTCTTTTGAGTAAAAGAAAAATATCATAATTGAGAGTAGGACAGTGGGAGATTTACTGGAAACGTTTAACTTTGGTGGGGTACAGACCGCTGCTTTGCGGCGGTCTGCCGCCGGCGCCAGCTAGTCCGTGGCGGAGCCGGAGCCTCCATACGGCGCGGCTCCCCTGCGGACTAAAAAAGAAGCTCCAAAATGGAGCTTCTTTTTCCGTCGCGTTTGCGACGTAGCGAGGCGCCAGGGGCGCACTCGCTACGTCACAAGCGACGCGATGCATACGGACGCTCAGCGATGCGATGCGTACAGACGCTCAGCGTCCGATACGCAAAGATGGCGCCGGCCATGTAGAAGGGCTGGCGCCATCTTGTACGGATGGAGTCCGTACTAGGCCCAGGGGCGTCTATAAGAGACGCCCCTTTTTTAAAATGGGACATCCTCCGGACGTCCCAAAGGGCAATATAGAAAGCCCCTTTGTCTACAATAAGGGCCTGAACAGACAGGCCAAAATAAAGCTGCTTCGGGTCACTTTGGAGGTATACTATTTAAATGATGCATGTGCCCTAAGAGGATGGAAGCCACAACAAAGCCACACCCCAGTCCTAAGGACTGGAGCGCAGCTTCTGTCCTCTTAAGATGTATGTGTCATTTAAACAGTATACCTCCAAAGTGACCCGAAGCAGCTTTATTTTGGCCTATCTGGCAGAAATCAGGTTTAATTCTCTTTCTGGATTCACACATTTTAGGATAAATTGTACTTCAGCTTATCATCCAAACATAAAACTGTGATTACTTAATTATAATTGGTTGAAAGCTTTATCATGTGTGTTCTGAAGTTGGCTTGTTTTATATAACCAGTGTTAATAATAATAATAATTTGCTGGATTTGTCTGTTTGCCTTCTGGATTTGGAAACAATAGGCCAAAGCTTTGAAAGCCAGAGCTTCTGAACTCCTTCTCATAGGCAGGGAGTGGAGCGGGGGGGGGGGGGGGGGGGACAAATGATCCTGGGTGGAGGGGCACATGTGACAACCTAACACTTTTGGTTCAATCAATCAATAAATACTGCCACTATGATCAAGCTGATGTATTCTAAGCTAATGTTACAACCAGGTTTGCCTCAAATCTTATGCTGCTGCTGACTTTGGTGTAAATACATTCTTTTGATAGCATTCCTTTGTTTTTTGCTTCCTGAGACTGCTGGCTTGCCTTAAATGGTGATTCCTTTCCATCTCTCACAGGCTCTTTTGAAGTTGCCATTGCAGTGCTCCTTGGAGTGTGCATTATGATAGTATTGGCAATTCTTGGCTACTTTGGCCTGAAGAATAGAAAAACATACCGTCGCCGACGCCAGCCAGCTACTGCAGCCAACTCCACACTCTCTTCAGTTCTTTCCACTACAGAGGATACAGAGCATCTGGTTTACAACAGCACCACAAAACCAATTTGATTCTGAAGAGCTACCCTCCACAACTGAGAGGGGGGACAATTTTTTTTTTTTTTAAGTTTGGTAATACTTTTGAAGAAGAGGCCTACAGCTGAAGGATTCCCCCATCCCTTTGTTTTCCCTTCTCTTAGACTATCAAATTCTACCCATCTCACAAGCCTTTCCAGTTGTCTTGAATGCGTGACAGCTGCTAAGGAAGAGGAATAACAAGATTATAGTCTCCTCACCTCTCCTGTTGTGAACATACATTGATGACTCCGTGTTGGTATTTTTCTTAGTTCTTCAATGGGAGGGAAAATTATTTTCAATATAAAGACTTGCTGTAGCTGTTGAAGGAGCCATGGTTTGATTTGGTATGGATTTTCCATTGTCCCACAAATATAATGAAGTCTACGTTTCTTTTGGGGGGAGGGGGAGTCATAAAACTGTTGATTATTCCCTCCCCCAAAATCAAAGTGATCTTAAATCCAAGGGTCTAAGTACTTGAAGTAAGTGGTGCTTCTTGAGTTCCAGATCCAGTAGCTTTATCCATGTGAGCTTATACATGGTAGTCAAATGTTTGATTGGCCACTGAGGTGAGACTGTCCTAAGTTTTCTAGAGCCTATAGTAGGTACACCCATGTACCTTTACAAATGGGGAGTGCACCTTGAATACCCAGCTTCTGGGTATAGACACCACAGTGGAATACATATATTATGGTCATTGGATTTAAGTATAGTTTTCACCCATGAAACATTTCCCCAAATGAAAAGTCTGGATCTACATTTGTTCTCTTCTTAACTGCTCTATCCTCCCTTCTGTTTCTACCTCCAAAATTGTGATTTCTGCTTTTAATGTTAAACTGAGTAGTTCAGTAGCCTGTGTGTTTTGAGTGATGCACTTGTGTATGTATTTATTTTTTAGAACCAAAATGTGACTGTAAAAATAATGTTCTGGTATTCTCAGATTTTCTCTTGAATACACAGTGAATCATGTGGAATAGCACATTCCTCCTTGCCCTCAACTTTGTTAAATTCAAAGCATTCCTTTACTAAAGTAGTGCCATATATGGATTCTTCTTCATAGCCAGTTTTCAAAATAATTTCACAAGAAAGGAGAATCTGAGAAGCATGAGACTGTTTCTTGGGAACATTATAAGGGAAGTAGAAGCTAAGCACAAAATTAGCAGGGATGAATTGAAGGAAGAAGATTATGTTCCAGCTTTTCCATTCTGACCAATCCTAGATATCAATGCAAAGAATGTGTAAAGCTGTGCCTGTTAATACTTTGAGTATCTTGACACTGCTGATCGCAAGCCAAGCCAGAGTCCTCTTGTCTATCATTCAATATAATGGATTTTAAAAATCTTTCTCCCTGCCCCCAATCCCCTGTCTGATAGAATCTTCTGTCTAATTGTTATCTGGAGCAGGGGCCACTAGGGTACTACTTCCATTGCTCTCAGAGTGGCAGTTGTATGAATAGACTTGCTCTTAAATTATTTGTAATTAATTCTCACTTTCATGCTCCCGAGAAGCTAGTAGCTCTGTCAAAGGATGCTTTGGAAACTGGACCAAATACCAATTGCGTTTGGAGAAACAAGTAGAAGGCTATCTGCTGAAGTCAGTTCAATGTATAGCTCTTCTACTTCTTTGGAAATGCCCTCCATTATGAAGGTGAGGGAAAGAGCAGAAAATATTTCTGTATTTCCACCTTTTGGGGTGATGATGGCATGTGATTTTGTTTTGTGTATGTGTATATAAGGACTTTTTACTTGTGTACAAACCACTGCTGGCTGAGGTCAACAGCTGTTTGCCAGGACCAGATATATAAAGTGTGGAACTGTCTAAATATGCTCAGTGAAAGTGCAGAATGGAGTGGGGAAGGTAATGATATGATTTGCAAATGTGCCTTTAAAGGAGGAGACAAAATGGGCTCACTTATTGTGCCTTGTAGTGGGCAGATTAATTCATGTAAAAACCCTGCACTGCTCTCCGAGCCCTCAAATCTGTGTTCTCTCCCTCAGTAAATAATAATTTTAATAAAATACTTTCTTTGTATTTAACTTCCTTGAAAAATTGGTTCTTTTTTTCTAATCCATGATTCCCCTCAGCAGCTTTAAAAATAGTCAGATGGTTGTTGGGCAAATGCCTCAGGGGAAAGGAAGAGGCAATGAAGACCTTTCATAACAGAGGTGACTTCACTAGCCACCCAGCAGTACAAATGGTGGAGTCAGCATGTGATATTCTACTAGGTAGCAATTAGGCTAGAGAGATACTGGTTGGAGATACATCCTCTGTATTAGGACCCAGTCCTGAGCAAGAGAAGGGTGTAGCCCGAAACTAGGTCTTCTGCTAGTCAGACTAGTTTGGAACAATGGGAAAAAAAACCAACTAAATTTTCACTTGAACAAATAATTAGGAACACAGGAAACTGAACTATACTGTACTGAGTCAAACCATTGGTCCATCTCACCCAGGATTATCAACTCAGACTGTCCAAAATGTCTCTAGTGGATCAGGCAAGATTTTTTTCCTAGTTGTACCTGGATAATCCTGATGATCTACCATCCAGGTATTAAGCAGGCCCTTCTAAAATCAGATGAGAGTAGGCAGATATGGTGGTAATAATTCTCCTTATAATCTAGGGCTAATAAGGATGAATAGAGTTTGTATTGTATTTTAATAGCAATGTACTTGAGTAAAAGCAGTGTAATACACAACATTTGACTTAGAATCATAGAATTGTAGAGTTGGAAGAGACCACAAGGGCCATCCAGTCCAACCCCCTGCCATGCAGGAACTCTCAATCAAAGCATCCCTGACAGATGGCCATCCAGCCTCTGTTTAAAGACCTCCAAGGAAGGAGACTCTACCACTCGCCAAGGGAGTGTGTTCCACTGTCTATCAGCCCTTACTGTCAGGAAGTTCCTCCTAATGTTGAGGTGAAATCTCTTTTCCTGGAGCTTGCATCCATTGTTCCGGGTCCTGTCCTCTGGAGCAGCAGAAAACAAGCTGGCTCCCTCCTCAATATGACATCCCTTCAAATATTTAAACAGGGCTATCACATCACCTCTTAACTTCTCTTCTCCAGGCTAAACATCCCCAGCTCCCTAAGTCGTTCCTCATAGGGCATGGTTTCCAGACCCTTCACAATTTTAATCACCCTCCTCTGGACATGCTCTAGTTTCTCCACATCCTTTTTGAATTGTGGTGCCCAGAACTGGATACAGTATACTAGGTGTGGCCTGACCAAAGCAGTCCCATATTACTTCCCTTAATCTAGACACTATACTTCTATAGATGCAGCCTAAAATTGCATTGGCCTTTTAAGCTGCGGCATCATACTGTTGACTCATGTTCAGCTTGTGGTCTACTTGGACACCTAGATCCCTTTCACATGTAGTCTCCTTAAGCCTATATCTATGCATTACATTTTTGTGCCCTAAGTGCAGTACCTTACATTTTTCTGTGTTGAATATCATTTTGTTAGCTTTGGCCCAGGAATCATATAACCCTCCAGGTGTTGGAATGCAGGTTCTATCAGCCTTAGCCAACAGCCAGTACTGAGACATACTGGGAGTTGCAGTCCAAAAACTGGAGGCCTGCATGATTCCCAACCCTACTTGAAGAAAATGCAGTCCTAATAATAGACAAGACCAGTTATTTCTATAATAGCGTGGGCAGTTTATCTTCAGAGGGAAAAAAGGTATCAACAGGTATTAATATCCTTCTAAGATCAAGTGCTTGTTGTATGTATCCCTGGGGAAATTATCATTACAGATGGTGAGGATTCAGAAGTGGTACTTACAAGCAGGGCCTGCATGACACTTGTAGTGTGGACACACTGTTCAGAAAGTTAGGGTGCCCCTCCAAAAAAACCAGTGAAAGCTATTCCACCCCCACCCCTTTCAGTTCAGGTGTGGATCTTTAAAATAAGTCCCACTTTTCTCTCTAATCTTCCTTTGACAGATTATAATATTAGGTTTATAAACAGGAAGGAATGAGAGCATACTACTATCTCTAAAGCTACTAGGAACTGGAAAAGCAAGAGAGCTGCAAAATGTCTTAAGGCCTGCATAGGTTTAGTGCCTCTGAAATTCATTTTCTGGAGGTGAGGGTTGGATATCTATTGGCCATTTACTACACTGTAAGTCATTTTTTAGACCAGGGCCTATGGTGATAGGATATGTTAGCAAAATGGTTCCCCAAACTTCCTCCCTCCTGCAGCATTACGTACATTACATCTCATATGAAGTTTAACCAGAACTTTGTCATGCATCTGATGAAATGGATGATATCCACAACAACATATGTCCTAATAAATTATTAACAAATTTGATTTGTATTTAAGATGCCTCAGGATTCTTAATTGTTTTTGCTGCAACAGACTGTAACAGAGGCCCAGCCATTTGAAAATGTTCACATGTTTCCTTGTTACTGGGGTTTTTTTAATCCAAAAAAGTGCATTGCACATGCATACCTCCAAGTAGAGGGAAGAATGAGAACATGCTGTTAAAGCATCAAAATGCTTATTGGTGGGCCAGACTGCAGTCTGAAAAACACACAAAGACAAGACTTTGTGCATGTGTTGTGCCTTCAAGTTGTTTCTGACTTATGATGACCCTATCACAGGGTTTTCTTGGCATGTTTCTTCAGAGGGGGTTTGCCATTGCCATCTCTGAGGCTGAGAGAATGTGACTTGCCCAAGGTTGTCCAGTGGGTTTCCATGGCTGAACAGGGTTTTGAAGCCTGTTCACCAGAGTTATATGATAGGCTCAAACCACTACACCATACTGGCTGATTTTCACTTCTTCTGATTAGACATGCAATAGACTACTCTGGGGCTATGGAAAAGAACATAAAACCAAGAAGCAAAGTGCTGCTGAGCATATGCAAAGGGAACTAATTAAGAAGGGAGAAGAGGGGAGGGAAGGTGAAAAAGTTAAGTATATAAGCAGTGGTGTCACTGCCTGGAGTGTCACCTGTGTGGGGAGTAGGGCTTCCAGGCAAGGCATCTGGGGACAGGGCCAAAAGAGTGCTGCCTACCTCACTTCCACACACCGCTCTATTAGTAAGTAGAACACCGTGGGGCTGGGCATGCTCCATCTCTGTCACATGCCATTCTACGTGTAGAGTGTTGTGTGGCAGGGAGGAAGCGTGCCCAGCCACCACCACCCACATCCCATTCTACTCACAAGTAGAGCAGTACGCAGCAGGGGAGGGGGCTTGGGCATACTCCCTCATTGTTGCACACTGCACCAAGATGACGGCAGCAAGGTGGGGGGCCCTTGGTTCCTTTGGTGCCCCTGCTTCGTTTTCCTCATGATACTGTTCTCATGAAGAGAACGAGGTGACAGCAGGGGGGGCGACCAAGTGTTATCCCTCTTCTGGAGCGACACCCAGTGCACTGTGCACCCCCCACACTCTGCTAGTGGTACTAAAGGGAAAGAACTGAGCAAGGAAAGATCTAAGAAACACTCATGTGTGATACATATATTCCTTCCAGCTCTTCCTGTTTGCCAGGTACACCCTTGGTTAATCCTCTGCTGTCCCACTTTCTTTGCTGCTTTTAAAATGTCCTGGTTTCTCTCTCCTCATCCCACTTTCCCCTTCATCCTTGGCTTATTTCAGATGCCAAAAAATGAGTACAAAGGCCAGGAGTAATTTTCCCTTAATTAACTCAGCAAGAGAGAGAGAGGAGAGAAAGGGGCTCAGTTTTGCCCTTTTTTAACTCAGTATATACATCCCAGGATTTCGCTGATTGAAATAATAGTTTTGTGTGTTCTTCCTCTTTATTAATTTCTATCCTCTTGTTGCCTGGCCACATCTTTTGTCCTCATTTTGATGTTACTCAGCCACATATGCCCCAGTTTTAATCTGTGAAATATTGGAGGGTATGAGTGTAACAGCAGCAAGCCAAATTTGTTGTTCAATGGGTAGAACCAAGTCAAATGCAAATCATCATCCCACTTGTGTTCTGAATTGGTACACTTTATAAATGACAGCACATACAGATCTCTGTCTGTCTACCAAAATCAGCCAAATGCAATTCTTTCTCTAATTCATTCATCGGACATGCTCCTCCCATAGTACTTTGCATGGCAGGTTGCTTGTTTGTTTGATTTCCCCCCCCAAACAATGAAAGCTCTGTGTGTATGGTTTTTTTTGGTTCAATTAATCAGGGGTAGGCAACCTTTTTGAGCCGGGGGCCGGGTTGGTGTCCCCCAGACCACGGGGGGCGGGGGGGGGGAAGCCAAAAATAATAATGAAATAATGAAATAATATAGGACAACATTTTCAAATGTAGGACATGTTTTTTTTAAAATGGAGGACAATGCGAAAAAATTTGATGATTTTTAAAAAATGTTAATATAAATGCATGTTTCTTAGGCTGATCAAATGGGGACATTTGGGCATTATTCCTAGACAGATGGCAGAAATGTACGTCCCTTCGGGCCAATCCCCCCTCCCCCCATCCAAACAGCAAATTTGGGCATTGAACATGGCTTTACTCTAACATGGCCTCTTGCATATTTCAGAGGCTTATGGCATAACCAAACTATTTTGGGTTTCACACTGACATGGGTTCACATGGCTATGCGTATTGAACATGTCAAGGTGGTTTCACAGTTCTTGCACCAAGTGTACTTCTCAGAAGTGTGTACTGGTCAAGGGACTGTGGTTTTTCTTCACTGCGCATGAGTTTGTAAAAATCACAGCAATTTACATCGGCCGTGCCTCTGAAGCTGGCCCATATCATATCACCATCACCATCATCATCACATCATCATTGTTAAAACAAAGCAGACATGTAAAAATGGAATGGAAATCCTCCCCTGCTCCTCTCTTCTTCTTCTTCCTCCTCCTCCTCCTGTCCTTTCCTTCCTCCCTCATCCTCCTCCCTCCTCCTCCTTCCTCCTTCCCCTCCTCCTCTGTGCGCCTGCGCTGGAGGCCAATGGCCCGCGCGCCTGTGTTAGAGGCCCCGTGTGTTTCCGCGACAGGCCAAAGGCCCCGTGGAGCCTTTGGGTGGTGGCAGTCGGTGGCAGGACCGAGCTGGGGCCAGTCCCAACGGCTCGGTGGCCACATGGCCCACGGGCCATAGGTTGCCAACCCCGAATTAAATGCTCTTCTCTTTCTTTTAAAAAAACATGGGCTAGTGCTGAGAAAACTAAAAGACTGTTACAAGGTGACTGGAGTAGGGGAGAGGGGAAGAGAGAGAAACGGGCAAAGGGTGGGTCAGGTACAACTTAAACTTCTATGGGAGGATACATTGCTTTTGGATGAAGAGTTTTGCTGTACTCGTTATTTATTTATTTTATTTTTATTAAAATGGTTATATCTCTCCGGGGCAATAGCTCCTTGAGAACTAAGAAAGGAAGAGGATTCACGGTATTAACTCATGTATAAGTCTGAAATCTTAGTAAAAAAATTGAACCAAAAAATCTGAGTCAACTTATCCACGGGTCAGTGTAAGTACTGTATTTAACCTCTTCTTAAAAATGAAGGCACCACCTTCCTTGGAAGGCAAGAGTATAATCTGTTTGGAAGCACTAATACACACACACACAGCACACACTATTTGTATGTTCTCTGCCATTGTTTCCTGTTGCTTCATCCTTTAGATCCTTGTTACATGCTCCTAAACTTTACTGTCAATTTATCCTGGGTCTTATCAAAATCCATAATTTTGGCCCCCAAACCTGACTTCATCTTATACAGTGAGTTTGACTTACAGTCGAGTCTATACTGTAAGTTAATTGGCTTGCAAGTCCTCATAATTTCAGGGCCTGGCAGGGAGAAATGCATAAATGTTTTTTTTCTGCAGACAGAGGGCAGTATTGCACAACTTAAGCAGGAAAACCTAGGCAAGAGTAAGTTTCTAAAATTTTTATGTACTAAATAAATAAAAGCAATTTTTTTGAAATCTACCACAGTAGAGTAAAAGGGGTGTACCATCATATCAAAATGGGAGAAGCTGGTTCTATTGCCACTTCACCACATAGAGTAGTGTGTCATTTGGGCCGATACCATTGCTTATGAGATTGAGGTGATGCTTAAGATGGGAACCATCATACCTTCGGAGAGTCTTGGGCTTCACCTATAGTATTAGTAAAAAAGGCTGATCAAACCATTCGATTCTGTGTAGATTATAGACGACTTAACAAGATAACACAGACGAACGCTTACTCTATGCCCAGGTTGAGAATTTAATTGAAAAGATGGGCAGGGCCCAGTAATGAGTAACCTTAGATTTGATCAGAGGTTATTGGCAGGTACCCATGAGTCCAAAAGATCAGTCAAAAATGGCCTGTATTACACATGTGGGTTTGTTGAGTTTACTCTATTACCTTTGGTTTGAAGAATGCTACATCTACTTTCCAACATTAGTGGATAAGATACTGGCTGGTTTAAAACATTACGTAGTGGCTTATATTGATGACACGGTGTGTTTAGTAATTCTTGGGAGGATCATATTCAATACCTATCAGAAGAGAGACATAAGAAGAGTGGGTAACTGTTTAAAAGTTCTAAATGTCATGTTGGGAAAAGAGAAAGCCGGTACCTAGGATATGTGTGGTAGGAAGTGGAAACATCAAGCTGAAACTTCAAAGTTGAAGCTATAATAACTGGCTGATTCCGACTTCAAAGAAGGGTGTCAGATCATTTTTTGGATTGACAGGTTATTATAGGAAGTTTATTCCTAACTTCAGTATCATTCAAGTCCTTTGAACCAGAAGGAGAAACCTGTTAAAATCCAATGGTCAGAAAGTGTAATAATGCCTTAATTAATGGAAATGATTGATAACTACGGCGTCCATATTGGTGGCTCAGATTATTCAAAACCATTTGTGTAGTAACCACAGATGCCTCCAAGGTAGGAATAGGGGCAGTACTAAGTCAAGAAGATAAAGATGGTCAGTTACATTGTGTTTTATTTCTAAGTAAAAAGTTGTACACAGGGAGAAGCATTTGACCACTATTGAGAAACAATGTATGGCCATAGTACTGAACAATATAATAAATAATAATAAATAATAATAATAATAATAATAATAATAATAATAATGATGATTTATTCTAGCCCGCCCAATCACAAAGAACGGGCAATTACAACAATAAAATACATCGATTACAATAGAGTTAAAAAATCAAACCCTAGACCTACCCCCATTCCCAGTACTAAAACAGAATTAAACAGTAATGTATAAAAACATTAAAAACATTAAACAACCAAAAAATAGGCAGAAACATAGGCCTGTTACAGACTGCCAAAATAAAGCTGCGTTCGGGTCTCTTTGGAGGTATGCTGTTTAAATGATGCATGCAACCCTAAAAAAATCCGGAAGCTGCACCAAAGCTGCACTCCGGGCTTAGAAATGGAGTGTGGCTTTGGGGCGACCGCCCAACTCTTAGGACCATCATCATTTAAATAGCATACCTCTAAAGAGACCCGAAGCAGCTTATAGTTTGGCAGTCTGTAACAGGCCATAGGTGGGGAAGAAGAGACAGGTGAGGGAGACAAATATTTCTATATCTGGGGAGGGTAACTAAGTTGGAAAGGCCTGCCGGAAGAGATCCACGTGAGTGTTTTCTTAAAGCTATCAGAGTGGAAATG
>NC_056522.1:321067813-321095263 GCF_019175285.1 Sceloporus undulatus | reverse complement strand
GCAACAAGGGGCGGCTTAAGCTCAAAATGCTACAGCTTCCATAAAAACAGCAATAGGAAACAAGAGTACTGTATTTTCAAACTCTTTTTTAAAAAGAGAGTGTGGAAAGTTGGAAGGAGAGGCACTGGTGGTTTCCAGAGCAGTGCGGGGTGAATCTGCTCTGGATTTTTGTCTCAACTGTAAAAGGGCTAGCCAAGGTACATAGGAATTCAAAAGTGGATCTACCACTCTCTTGACGTGAAAGCCCGAATCTGCTACTGAGCCAGGCCAAGAAATAAACAATATCTTAAGACAGGGGTAGGCAACCGTACTGAGCCGGGGGCCGGGTTGGTGCCCACGACGCGGGGGGGGGGGGGGGGAGCCAAAAATAAATAATGAAATAATGAAATAATATAGGACAACATTTTCAAATGTAGGACATGTTTTTTTAAAATGGAGGACATGCAAAAAAAAATTGATGATTTTTAAAAAATGTTAATATAAATGCATGTTTCTTAGGCATGATCAAAATGGAGGACATTTGGGCATTATTCCTAGACAGATGGCAGAAATGTACGTCCCTTTCTGGCCAATCCCCCCTCTCCCCATTCCAAACAGCACATTTGGGCATTGAACATGGCTTTACTTAACATGGCCTCTTGCATATTTCAGAGGCTTATTGCATAACCAAACTATTTGGGTTTCACACTGAACATGGGTTCACATGGCTATGCGTATTGAACATGTCAAGGTGGTTTCACAGTTCTTGCACCAAGTGTACTTCTCAGAAGTGTGTACTTGGTCAAGGGACTGTGGTTTTTCTTCACTGCGCATGAGTTTGTAAAAATCACAGCAATTTACATCGGCCGTGCCTCTGAAGCTGGCTCATATCAATATCACCATCACCATCACCATCATCATCATCATTGTTAAAACAAAGCAGACATGTAAAAATGGAATGGAAATCCTCCTCCTGCTCCTCTTCTTCTTCTTCCTCCTCCTCCTCCTGCTCCTTCCTTCCTCCCTCATCCTCCTCCTCTTCCTCCCTCCTCCTCCTCGTGCGCCTGCGCTGGAGGCCAATGGCCCCGCGCGCCTGTGTTAGAGGCCCCGTGTGTTTCCGCGACAGGCCAAAGGCCCCGTGGAGCCTTTGGTGGTGGCAGTCGGTGGCAGGACCGAGCTGGGGCCGGTCCCAACGGCTCGGTGGGCCACATGTGGCCCACGGGCCATAGGTTGCCAACCCCTGAATTAAATGCTCCTTTCTTTTTTTAAAAAAACATGGGCTATGCTGAGAAAACTACAAGACTGTTACAAGGTGACTGGAGTAGGGGAGAGGGGAAGAGAGAGAAACGGGCAAATGGTGGGTCAGGTACAACTTAAACTTCTATGGGAGGATACATTGCTTTTGGATGAGAGTTTGCTGTACTCGTTATTTATTTATTTTATTTTTATTAAAATGGTTATATCTCTCCGTGGCAATAGCTCCTTGAGAACTAAGAAGAGGAAGAGGATTTCACTGTATATACTCATGTATAAGTCTAGAAATCTTAGTAAAAAAATTGAACCAAAAAATCTGAGTCAACTTATCCACGGGTCAGTGTAAGTACTGTATTTTAACTCTTCTTAAAAATGAAGGCACCATCCTTCCTTTGGAAGGCAAGAGTATAATCTGTTTGGAAGCACTAATACACACACACACGCACACACCTATTTTGTATGTTCTCTGCCATTGTTTCCTGTTGCTTCATCCTTTAGATCCTTTGTTACATGCTCCTAAACTTTACTGTCAATTTATCCATGGGTCTTATCAAAATCCATAATTTTGGCCCCCAAACCTGACTTCATCTTATACATGAGTTTGACTTACAGTCGAGTCTATAGTGTAAGTTAATTGGCTTGCAAGTCTCATAATTTCAGGCCTTGGCAAGGGAGAAAATGCATAAATGTTTTTTTCTGCAGACAGAGGGCAGTATTGCACAACTTAAGCAGGAAAACCTATTGCAAGAGTAAGTTTCTAAATTTTTATGTACTAAATAAATATAAAGCTATTTTTTTTTGAAATCTACCCAGTAGAGTAAAAGGGGTGTACCATCATATCAAAATGGGAGAAGCTGGTTCTATTGCCACTTCATCACATAGAGTAATGTGTCATTTGGCCGATACCATTGCTTATGAGATTGAGGTGATGCTTAAGTTGGGAACCATCATACCTTCGGAGAGTCCTTGGGCTTCACCTATAGTATTAGTAGAAAAGGCTGATCAAACCATTCGATTCTGTGTAGATTATAGACGACTTAACAAGATAACACAGACGAACGCTTACTCTATGCCCAGGTTTGAGAATTTAATTGAAAAGATGGGCAGGGCCCAGTATATGAGTACCTTAGATTTGATCAGAGGTTATTGGCAGGTACCCATGAGTCCAAAAGATCAGTCAAAAATGGCCTGTATTACACATGTGGGTTTGTTTGAGTTTACTCTATTACCTTTTGGTTTGAAGAATGCTACATCTACTTTCCAACATTAGTGGATAAGATACTGGCTGGTTTAAAACATTACGTAGTGGCTTATATTGATGACACTGGTGTGTTTAGTAATTCTTGGGAGGATCATATTCAATACCTATCAGAAGAGAGACATAAGAAGAGTGGTGTAACTGTTAAAAGTTCTAAATGTCATGTTGGGAAAAGAGAAAGCCGGTACCTAGGATATGTGGTAGGAAGTGGAAACATCAAGGCTGAAACTTCAAAAGTTGAAGCTATAATTAACTGGCTGATTCCGACTTCAAAGAAGGGTGTCAGATCATTTTTTGGATTGACAGGTTATTATAGGAAGTTTATTCCTAACTTCAGTATCATTGCAAGTCCTTTGACCAAGAAGGAGAAACCTGTTAAAATCCAATGGTCAGAAAGTGTAATAATGCCTTTAATTAATGGAAATTATTGATAACTACTGCGTCCATATTGGTGGCTCCAGATTATTCAAAACCTTTTGTAGTAACCACAGATGCCTCCAAGGTAGGAATAGGGGCAGTACTAAGTCAAGAAGATAAAGATGGTCAGTTACATTGTGTGTTATTTCTAAGTAAAAAGTTGTTACCAAGGGAGAAGCATTTGGCCACTATTGAGAAACAATGTATGGCCATAGTACTGAACAATATAATAATAATAATAATAATAATAATAATAATAATAATAATAATGATTTATTTCTAGCCCGCCCAATCACAAAGAATCCGGGCAAGTTACAACAATAAAATACATCAGATTACAATAGAGTTAAAAAATCAAACCCTAGACCTACCCCCCATTCCCAGTACTAAAACAGAATTAAACAGTAATAGTATAAAAACATTAAAAACATTAAACAACCAAAAAATAGGCAGAAACATAGGCCTGTTACAGACTGCCAAAATAAAGCTGCTTCGGGTCTCTTTGGAGGTATGCTGTTTAAATGATGCATGCACCCTAAAAATCCGGAAGCTGCACCAAAGCTGCACTCCGGTGCTTAGGAATGGAGTGTGGCTTTGGCGCGACCGCCCAACTCTTAGGACCCATGCATCATTTAAATAGCATACCTCTAAAGAGACCCGAAGCAGCTTTATTTTGGCAGTCTGTAACAGGCCATAGGTGGGGAAGAATAGACAGGTGAGGGGACAAATATTTCTATATCTGGGGAGGGTAACTAAGTTGGAAAGGCCTGCCGGAAGAGATCCATCTTGAGTGTTTTCTTAAAAGCTATCAGAGTGGAAATGTGACGGATCTCCTCTGGCAGGTCGTTCCATAGTTTTGGAGCAGTAATAGAAAAGGCCCTCTGGGAAACTGATGTTAGCCTAGATTTTTTTGGCTGTAGTAGATTTCTTCCAGAGGAACTTAGTGTGCGGGACGGACAATAGGGAAGAAGGCGTTCCCTCAAGTATTCTGGGCCCAAGCCAAGCTAAAACCGTATTTATGGGCTAGAAAGTTTGTGATAAAAACAGATAATTCACCCTTATGTTGGCTGAATCACATGAAAGCTAACAATGGTAAATTATTAAGGTGAAGTCTAATATTCCAAGATTACAATTTTTCCATTCAGTACATAAAAGGTAAAGATAATATCATGGCTCACAGTTTGTCAAGACAGGCGGAAGATGGGTAAGAAGGGAGAGATATATCATGTCTCTCTCCTTATCACAGGCAATTATATCCTGATTTTAGGTTAGCCTTCCCTATCCTGGTATCTCCTAAATGTTTTGGAAAGTCACATTGCCTCAGGGAAAGGCAATGGCAAACCTCCTCTGAACAAATGTTGCCAAGAAAATCCTATGATAGGTTCACCTTAAGGTCACCATAAGTCAGAAACAACTTGAAGGCACACAACAACAACAACAACAACAACATTGACAGAGCCTATAATCTCTAGCTGACTCAGGGAGGTGATAATGAGAGCTGTAGTCTAAGACATCTATGCCCCCCCCCCCCGTGGTCTGGGGGACACTAACCCGGCCCCCGAGTCAAAAAGGTTGCCTACCCCTGGTTTAGATTTATACTTTTAAAAATATGACATACTGCAGTGACACAACATTGGAAGTCTATTTTGCTCCAAAAACTCCAGCGAAGTGAAGGATGAGAAGGAAAAAAGGGGGCTGGGGGCATAAAAAGACTGTGCAAAAAGGAGCTTTGCCATCAGAGACTTTACTAAGGTATGAGGTATGCCAGTAATATGAAATAAGTCTCAGTAAATATTCAGTGAGATGTCATAAAAAGATCTGCAAGCAGGCGAGTGTTAGTGTTTTTCCATGTAACTAAAATGACCCTGGAGTTTCTCCAGCACAAGCTGTCCAGCTGCCTGAGACAGGAGGGGACATTGCCAATACCAGTTCCTCCACCTACCTTCTCCATTGTTCCTATTCGCTTTTAGTTTCATTCTGGGGATCCTGTCAGAATAAGACAGGAGTAGGAGAGTGAGCTCTATGGAGAGAGAGAGACAGGCCCAAAGAGTGGCTCTGTGGGGCTAATTCATGGTGAACAAAACATGCTCATACACCACATATGCAACATAAGTGCTTTTCAAGGCCCCTTGCCCACAGAGGCTGGTTCTAAGAACTTTAGAGCCAAGCATTTGGTCCTACTCAGCTTTCTGGTGCCCCTGTGTTGTTTCTCAAGCAGAAGACAGAAGAGCAGCTGGCTGTACCAGAGAGTGAACTCACCTGATGCCAGTCTCTAAGAGCTGCCTCTAGGGCAGGGGCATCACTAGGGTTGGCCTCACCCATCACTAGGGTTGGCCTCACCTCTGCCCCCATTGATCTCCTCCCATAGTACCCCATACAGAATCCTTAGTAATATTTTTTGTACTAATGTTACTCCTAAATTTTTATTCCTGTATATCATTAAATATAATGACAATTGTTCTGACAGAAACAAATAGCAAAATGTAAATTATACTTTTAAATTGCACTATCATACACACAGCCTAATTGTATTTACATGTACATTGTTTCATATGGTTAAACTGAAAATTTGGTAAGGTGAGATTTTTAAAAGAATATGCATGTGTGTGTGTTTGTGTGTGTTCATTCATTCATTCATTCTGGGACCTTTCCTTTCTCTTCCCACTGAGCATCATCCCATTCAGCCCATCTCTTCAGTGTTTTAAAGGGAAGCAGGTGAATGCTACAGCCCATTTCTGCCCAAAGGCAGATGTTTGCAGAGCAGTTGTGTCACCCCCTGTTAGGTGCAGTCTGCAGGGCCCCCCCCCCCCTCTAGAGATGTCCCTGCTCTAGGGTTGCCACAGCAGATTATCCCAAGCCCTGGGAGTTCAAAGTCAAAAACTATAACTGAGTAATGACACCTTGTAATGTCACCAGGGTGGCAGCAGCGCAAGTCCTGATGATATCCAAGTAAAAAAGCATCAAGTCTAACAAATGGTCTAAATCCACACACATGCACACACATCAAGGCAGCACTTTCACCCTGAAATTCCCTCCGTTGCTCTGAGGACTAAAGAAGAGGGGCCAGACCCTGAGCCCTAGCAGTTACATTTTGTTGTTGTTGCTATTTCTATTGCAGAGACTGGCCACGGCAGGAAAATGAATTATGCATTTCACTAGCAGTATCCAATTAGTCGTTGTTGCAGGAAACCAGATGTTGGATTAGATCAGAGCTGGGGAAAGTAATGAGTGAGAAGAATTACAGCTCCTAGAATCCCACAGGCAGGATGGATGTTGGCCAGGTTGGATGGGGATTCTGGAGTAGGGCAAATGTCAGAGAGTTAGCGGGTGAACTTAGTCCAAAAATATTTTCCCATGTGCAGTGCTAGATGGATTTTTCATTTGATGCAACAAAGTTATTCTTAGGTAGTTATGACTGGATGGGTTGCATTTTCTTTAACTCCTATAATCCTACCTTATTGGTATTTTGTTTGCAGTTATTAGCCTTTGCCAGTCTTGTTTGTACAATAATCCCTAGAAGTCTGCATAAATTCTTGTTCCCACTGTTTTTGGTCTCTTAAGAATGACTCAGATGACAATGGGAGCTTTAAAATTAATGTTTCAGCTTTGGCACACCCAGTGTTTGTATTATTAGAACTATTTTCAGTTGTGAAGACAGCACCTGCACTTTTAAAAAAGCGAATCAAAGGTAACATTTATTTTAACTTCCTGAACTCACAGAGCTAGTAAATTTCTTTTCAGAGAAATGACCTGTCATTTGACACTGATTTTAAGCAAACCCATTATTAAACCAGTTATACCTGTGTGGGATATTTACATCACCACCCAGATAGTTCTACACATCTGGTCCACTTTTTCTCTTTCAAATATAACCTGATTGATTGTGCTGGTGAAGGAATAATTTCTCCTGCATTATGTGTAGAAATTGTGATAGTCTTGAAAGAAAAGTACTATATAAATACCATAAAGGCACCGGATCTTATCTTATCTTGGAAACTAAGTAGGGTCAGCCTATTTACAATCTATTTTTCATAGGAAAAAAACCTCACAGTACCCTGCTTATTTCTTATACAGAACACGTGTGTCTTCTATCAAAAAAGTGTGTGTGTGTGTGTGTGTGTGTGTGTGCATGCACACACATGTGCCTTCAAGTTGTCGGTCCACTTATGCCGATCCTATGAATAGGGTTTCTTAGGCAAAGATTACTCAGAGGTGATTTGCCACTGCCTTCCTCCAAAATATAGCCTACAGTACTTGGGATTTCCTGGCAGTCTCTCATTTAAGTACTAACCAAGACTGGCCCTACCTACTTTCCAAGATAAGATAATATCTGATGCCTTTACAGTATTTATACTGTACATCTATTTCAAGACTATCACAATTTCTACACATAATGCAGGGGAAATGATTCCTCAGCTAGGTGAGTTGCTTCAGATATGTCTGAAATATAGTCACACAGATTTAATGGATTCATAAACTAAGTATCTAATGGGGAAAATGTCAATAATGTTATTGATAATTAATGGTTTCAGGTTACCATACTATCCTTGTGTGTGTATTGTATACAAGTCATTTCCAACTTATGTTGACCCAAAGACGGGTTTCCCTATCATGAGGTTTTCTTGGCAAGATTTGTTGAGAGGAGGTTTGCTATGGTCTTCCCCTAAGGCTGAGAGCATGTGACCTGCCCAAGGTCACCCAGTGAGTTTCATGGCTGAGTGGGAATTGAACCCTGGTTTCCAGAGCTGAAGCCCAGTGCTCAAACCAGTACACCAGCAGTTCTCAACCTGTGGGTCACGTCCCCTTTGGGGGTTGAATGACCACTTCACAGGGTTTGCTTAAGTCTATCAGAAAACACATATTTCCGATGGTCTTAGAAACCGAGATACTGCTCCTCTATCTGTTGGGGGTCACCACAACATGAGGAACTGTATTAAAGGGTCGCAGCATTAGGAAGGTTGAGAACCACTGCACTATGCCATGCTGGCTCTCTATACAAGGGCGCTATTTTTATTTGGTCAGTGTTGCAGTTCTAACACTAGCATTTAGCATGCAAAGAGCCTATTTCTATGAGAGTCTTACATCCTTCTATGATATAATATATAACACCTCCTGTCGTTATTTTGAGAGAGACTGCAAGGGAAAACAGGTCCCATGCTGGGGAAAAGGGGGGATATTAATTACAGTGCTCCCGTGTCATACGTGGGTGCACTTTAGTTGGCTGAAAGCCATGTGGCAAGAAGGGGCAGTGCTTCCCATAGGGACTAATAGGTTGTGCGCCCGTGGTGCATGTTCTCCGCCACGCCACCGCATCGCCACGAGCATGAGCCCCATTCATTTAAATGGGGCTCGAGCATAGGCGGTATTTGCTTTATGGGGGGGAATCCAGAATGGATCCCCGCATAAAGCAAGGGCGCACTGTATCTGTCTCCTTATCCACTTACCAAACCGCCTATTATCTATGGAATATTAGGGGGTTCAGGGGTGCTTGTGGGGGTTATTTTTGCCTATTTTCATATGTTTGGGGGTAAAATGTGTCCACAAATCATGGCAATTAAAAAATGGGTGGGTTTGGGGGGTCTTTGGAGACTGGTGGGGACTTAAGTTGCCACAAAAGTGGGGTCAAATGACCACAGGTGATCGTCTTTATATATTATTGCATTCCTTAGGTCTGTGGACCTATTCACACTACAGAATTATAGCACTATGATTCTACTTTAATGCTATGGTTCCCTCCTATAGAAACCTGGGATTGGCAGTTTACAGGGTGGCATTTAGACTCTCAGCCAGAGTGCTCTAGTGCCTTACCAAACTACGACTCTCAGAATTCCATAGGATGGAACCATGGCTATTAAAGTGGAATAATAGCACAAATCATTGTGTAGCATTAACAGCTCTTCTAGGGCTTAGTATATAAAGAAAATGCTATATTTTAATTTTAAAAATGTTGAATTTTTGTTGTTGTTGTTGTTATTCATACTATCCTACCAAATTTTTATTAGGGTCTATATGACTTTGACATAATGTACTATAAAGGAATAACAAAAATAAGAATAACTGGATCTGGAAGTTTCTTCATTTAAAGCAGAGATAGGGAACCTTTGGCCTTCAAGCTTCAAAGAGCAGCTTGCAGTCCTAGTTTGCAGGAGAAGCACAAACCATAGCCAGGCAAACCCAGCAAACTATGGGTTTGCTACAAACCAGGAACTTAGACGTCTGGGTGGAAAAGGGAGAGCTTGACTCTGAGGCTTTTGCCATGTTCTCTTAGTGCCAAATGAAGCTTTTCTCATGGCATCTGAATTGCCATGTCTTTATCTTGAAAAAAGCTGGTGTCAGCTGCCCTGCAAATCTCTTCTTCACAGTCTGAATGATCTCACTCCTACTATGAGTTGGAATGCCAGCCATCCCATCTTGCAAATAAGGTTACTTGTGGAGGAGAAAGTTTAGAGAAAATCAGCTTATTTATCATCCTTTCTCCTTGGCAAGACCGCTTTTCCTCTATTCTGTTCCTACGTTTGTAGGTACTGTACTCTCACTGCAAAGTACCCTGCAATCTTAGGGCTTTATCACACAGGGTTTTTTGCAGCTCTGATCCGACATGACTGCAGGTCCAATAATGCAAATTCATGTGATAATGTGATGTATTATCACATGTGATTGCTTTCTAGGGAGGGTTGTTCCGTGGTGCTTCCGCAGTGAATCCAAAGTGACTCCTCATTTTGTTGAATTTGGTAACAAGCGAATTCACAGAAGTTGCTTCCAAGCTCACTTCGATTTCACTCCTAATTGGTCTGGTGTGGAATGCAACTTTGCTTCCGTCCTGGTACACCCCCCCAAACCTCCAAGGTCCCACATTTCCCATGATGCTGTGCTGCTGTTTTGCCTCATTTGCTTCCGGTGCTCAGAAGGGTACATTTAGATGTAGATGACAGGGATGAAGGGAATTAAACAGAAGGCTAGAGATGGGAGCAAAGGAGGGGGCCACCAGAGACTGGGGCAGAAGCTCCAACTCCCAGAATTCCATAGCCTCGATCCAAAGACCCCACAACAAACTCCAACTCCCAGAATTCCACAGCCTCGAGCCAAGGACCCCACAACAAACTCCAATTCCAATAATAATAATAATAATAATAATATATTTAAAATAATAATAATAATTATTATTTTAAAATAATAATAACAACAACAACAACAACAACAACAACAACAACAAGTTATTAGCTTGCTGAGGCACCAGAGCTCTCTGGTAGAGAAGGCTCAATGTCTCATGACACTAGAGTTCCCAGAATTCCATAGCAGTAAGCCAGGACAGTTAAAGTGGAATCAAACTGGATTATTTCCCAGTGCAGATGCAACCTCCTTCAGATCCAAAGGATTTACTTCCAAGTAGACCTGTAACTTCTACACTGATTATTTTGCAGTGAAATAATAATAATAATAATAATAATAATAATGGAAATATTATTATTAATAGTAATAAAAATTCTTTCACTGCAAAACAACAACAACAACAACAATAATAATATTGCCAGTGATACATTTGGATGAAGCAGAGGGCATTTAGAGATAGGTGACACATTCGGATGAAGCAGAGGGCATGTAGGGATAGGTGACATTCTCTATTATTCACGTGAGGCTAGCATTCACGTGAAACTGGAAAAGGATGGAGGGAATGAAACGAAGGGTAGATTTAGATGTAGATTTAGATCTAGATGACAAGGTTGGGGGAATGAAACAGAGGGTAGATTTAGATGTAGATGACAGGGTTGGGGAAATGAAACAGGAGGCTGGAGGGAGGGATGGGAGCAAAGAAGGGGGCCATCAGAGGCTGAGGGGAAAGATGACAGGAACAATTCACGTGAGGGTTGCATTCACATGAAAGTGGAACTAGGAAGTGGCCCCCTTCTTCACCCCAGAAGCATAAAAAGTCTTGATGCGTTCAAACCCCCACTGAGTATGCGCAAGGGTGCCAATTCGAATAGTTGAATCCGCATGGTATGTACTGGTGTGATAATTCAAAGTGCTCTCACCCTGCTTTGACTCAGGAATCACCACAATTACGTTCTTCACATGTGATAGTTCATCACATGAATTGCCTTGGATTCGAAGCGACCCTGCTTCACCCTTGCTACGGAAGTGCTTCGAATTGGGGTTCCTGTTTCACGTGTGATAAGGCTCTTACATAGCACAGGGGAAGAACCAGTTCTCAAATGCAGGCAGTTTACATATTGCTGGTAATGGATGCATTTCTTTTTACTGCCTTTGTTCCTGGTTACTTCACAGACATCAAGGGGTTGACATAAACTCTCATAGGCACTGACTATCCCTTGGGACCAACATAAGAAATGAGATAAAGATCTGTGACTTTTATATGTGCAATTTTCTTCCTCTGCATGATTTCTTACCATCTTGGTGTGATGAATAAGCCATGGGCATAATAAACCATCATGATATATTTGGTGCCTGTCAGTTAGCATAATAAATGTATATTTTGGATTTTGTTATATGACTAACATAGCTATTCTTATATTAATTATATTATCATACTTGTCAGTGTCATAAATTACATTTCACATTTCTCATTTCATTCTCTATAAACCAATGAAAGAGAGAATACTGGAGAAAGGTGTGTCAATTTAATTGCTGAAACAATTCCAATACAAGAGTGGGAGAAGACATGGGTGAAAAGGCTGAAATATACGCTCTAAGCTATGAAATGAGGGAGGAATTTTGCAAAATGCAGTTTAGATGGAACCTCACACCTGCCAAATTTGCAAAAATGTATAAAAAATCAACAATAGATGTTAGAAGTGTAAAGAAGAGAAAAGTACAATTTGCTACATGTGTGCTGATTATGTAAAAGAGCAAAACAATTTTGGAATCAAATGCATAATAACTAAAATACAGTACTTGGAATTTTAAGATTTAGATTTAAGACAAAGTGGTTAATAACGTTAGATTATTTAAAGCTGAAAAGGGGACCTACAGCAATACATGGAATTCGTGTATAAATGCAAGAATAAGAAATTAAGGATTATAAAATAGAGTACATTGGAATGCAGAGTAGCAATAAATGTGTAAAATTGTCTTTGTATATGGCATACTGTTATTATGTTTGTGTAATTAATGTTTTCAGCATTGCTTTTAAGATATAACTGTTAATAAAAATTAAAACACACAAAAAAGTAATTTGTTAATAACAAAAATAGGACATTTCAAAACCTATATGTTATTTCCAAGCTTTGCACTTAAATGATATATCATAACCTCAAAAGCGTGACAATGCACACAAACTGAACCAGAGAGGTTGGAAAATGAGATTCTTGAATGATTGTTAAGGCTTTTGAAAATGCCCGTATGATTTTGCTCTTTTGAGATCATGTCCTCAGGATCATAGAGTAATAATCAACTAATTCATTTCATGTGATACTCTTTATACCTTTGCTGTAGTTCATTGGTGGATGGAGTATCTGTTAGGTTAGTTTTAACTTGATAACTGTACTTGCAGTGTTGATCTGCCAACTGTTAGCCTTCATGCAGTTCTTCCTGGTTAATACTCCTGTCTTGTATTGGCAAAATCTGATGTAAAGTACTGAATTGCAGTCAAATCCATAATGACATATCTTGTCATAAATATATCACTCAGATATAGTTTGTAAAAAGCCTTGCTGCTTACCTGTATTTTACATTTCTATCAGGCTAGCCCATCTCAAGACATTCCCAAATAAAATATTATCCACTGTTGTCTTTACTGTCTTATACATGCAGTGATGCATCCATGTTATCTTCTCAACACAATAGCATAAAGATGTTTACAGGACATGATTTATTGTTGTTCTGAACACAAAATTTTGTCAGAAAGTAGGTATTGAGCAAAGAAGTCACACATGTGCCAAATTTGACTGAAGTTTAGCATTAGTTGCTTAGAATAATACTAATCAGTTTATGCAATGTTGAAAACCTCCTTCTCAATCATGTTTTCATACTCTTGCTTGCTTACTCATTTGTGCTTCCTTCTTGTTCTAACATTCATGTGCCATCTCTTTCCTTTAATGATGTGATAATATAACCAAATTTAATTTGTATGACATCAGTTACAATGGCTCCACTAGAGCTGACTGTGTGAACCTTGACTGCATGGTATTGGTTGAATTGTGACTAACTGAGGAATTGGATGAATTGTGACTAAACCAGGATGCTTTGCCATCACTCTCAATTACTCCTAATAACATCCCATAGCCAAGTCTGTTTGAGTAAGGAGGGTAACGATATCATCCTATCCTTGATTAACAAGATAAATTTAGGAATGAGAAAGTAGTAACTTAGTAGCAGCAACAGTGATATGGTTGCTTGGTTGAAAGATGGCAGGGGAAACAGTGGTATCAAAGAGGATTGTAGAAAAAGATGACTGCTGACCACCTAAACCAAAGTTTTTTGGGACGTATTTCTATCAAACCAGGATTCATATTTTTCAAACCAAAATTGAATAAGTTTTTTTCTTCACTGACTTGTTAACCAGTGCACAGTCATGGAAGGAATAACATACATCCAAAATATACCAGCTGTGAGCTTGTAATCCTGATTGCAATATACAAGTTATCAAATGATAAAGGAAACAAACTTCTCAAAGCATGTCACTATAAATCTAGGAATTTGTTTTCAGGACCGAATATGAAACATTTATTTTCTAAATTTACAAATGCATAATTGAAACTCTACTCTTCAAATCATACAGTACTAGTACAACTTTCTGTGAAGTTTGGTTCAAAAGGAAGGATGCCAAAAAGATGATATTCAGAAATAACGTTGAAAAATATTTGTTGAACTCTGCAGATCAGTTTCAAATCTTCCTCAATCAGACCAGCAAGTTACTTCATGTGTACCAGCATTTCCTCAAGGTCTCCTAAACCTAGACAAAATGGGGAATTCCCAAGGCTGAACTTTTCCTCCAAGTGCTGTTGGTTTATATTTTAATATACAAGTAACACAAGCGTGGGAAACTTATTACTAATGTTGAAATTACAGAAGAAGAAACCTGCCTGATTGGTTGTATTTTTATTTATTTATTTGACTTATATCACCCCTTTCTGCCAAAACCTGGGACTCAAGATGGTTTACACCAAGTTTTTTTAAAGGTACAAATAAAAATACAAAATGTATTTTAGTACTGTGAATCTTGTTAATCAACCCTAGCATGTGACGAGGGCATCGGAAAGGCCTGTTTATGCCGGGCCAATGTTGCCTTAAGTTTTCTGTAAATCAGAAATGACTTGCAAATAACAACCAAGGAATTTTCCTTACATTCAGGGTGGCATATTGACTCTGCCTGCACAGTAAACTGTTTTAAGCACTAGAAGATTAAGAAAAGCAGAAGCATCAGTGTGTTAAGTAGATAAGAAGACCACCAGCTTCCTAGCAGAGCTATCCAAGAGGGACCTGCAATACATGGCATTTCCTTCCAACATAAAACATCCTTTAGCAGTTAGATGGCTGCTGAGGAAGGATATTTTAATGGAGTGGATAATCTACTTTCTGTTATGTGCTTTTGATTTGTGTATGTCTTCATATTATAATCGGTTGAACTGTGTTTTATTATGGTTTGGATGTTAGTTTAGGACTCTGGGAGATTAGGGTTTAAATCCGCTATGGAAACCCATGGGATGACCTTGGCTAATCACATTCTCTGAGCCTCAGAAGAAGGTAATAGGAAACCTCCTTTGAAGAGGTCTTGCCAAGAAAAATTCAAAGAGTTATTGCTTGAAGGCACACAACAACCACAACATTGCTTGCATGAAAGGCAAGAACTGCTGAAATTCGGTCTTCTACACCACTTTAATTCACCATTAAAGGAACAGAAGCCATGTGCCTTATTTCACATGAGAACCTTGCTTTTCTAGTTTTGGGGGAAAGTTAGAAAAAAGTTTAAAAGTTGTTTGGACTAACTTACCCCTCTCCCCAGATATAAGTAAAAAAAAAAAAAAATCTCAATTTTTCCAAGGTCTGCTTTTAGCATTGTTAGTATTGATCGATGTTTCAATCAACTGTATCCATCAGTAGTGATCTTGTCTTTCTTTGTCACCTTCCCATGACCAGGCATTGTATGCTGTCATTTGACTTGATATTGATTTCAACTGTAAACAGTCTTTTTCTTCATTGTATCTGTTACCAGGGCAAAACACCTTGGCTAGGACTGCTGCTAAGTGATTAACACACTCAACACCCTATTGTCTTTGTCAGCTCAGTTTGGCATTGTTACAACTCAGCAAAGGAGCCTTGTGTGTTCTTCTAATCCTGGGTCACTCTGGTTCCTACTTAAGCATCTAGGCAGAATGGCCACACCTGGAGCAAAGGACAAGACAGGACTTGTTCTAAGTCTTAACGCTTCCTGTTGCTTGTTTGTGCCTTCCTTCAACCTTGTTTTTCATTTAATACTCTCACTCTTTTTTCTCTTTGCAACTTTTCCAATGAGGGAATAAATACTGATGTATCATATAACCTTGTGAAACTACTGATATTATCAGGGGAATGAGAAATCAAGCCACACCAGCCGCACCAGCCAACATTATTTCATTTCATTAAGGAACGCAGGTGTCCATACCATGACCTCTTCATGTCATGCAATAAGCCAAGTTCTGATCAGAGCTTAGAAAAATTACTTATTTGGATGATAACTCTGACCACCACGGTCATTTTAAAGCCCAAAAGGTAACCCTTCTTGATTAGGGTTGCCATAACTGTCTCCGAACCGGGACAAATGTTTAAAAAAATATAGGACAAATGTAGCACAAAATTTAGGCCCAAATGTTGGACATATTTTATAAATGGAGGACATGAACAACTAAAAAACAAAAAAATTAATAAATTCAAAAAGCATTAATATAAATGCATGCTTCTTAGGCATGCTCAAAATGGAGGACATTTTGACATTTTTCCTGGTCCTGGATAGAAGTTTGGGATGTAGCTTTGTGTGGTGGACTAGGACTCTGGAGACCAGGGTTCACTTCCCTGCCTCAAGCTCAAGCAAGTCACACTCTCTCAGCCTCCTCAGCAAAAAGCCATGACAAACCTCCTCTGAAAAAACCTTGCCAAGCAAACCCCAGGATAGGTTTGCTTTCGGGCCTCCATAAGGTGGAAAACAACTTGAAGGTAAACAATAACAAAGAATAACTGAGTATTGTACCTTTAAGTGCAGCGGAGGGTTCAGCATGGTGGAGTGAACTAGGACACAACCATTAACAGTACATTAGCCTTCTTCCAGGTTTTAATTTGGCAATGCCAAAATTAATAACATGCCATGTGCAGAATCTTATGCACTAATGGTGTGTTGTGATCAGCAAGTTTGCACCTTTTCCTGAAAAAACTGAACACTTGTGCAGGTTAATCCAGTATGTAAACTCAGAATATTCTCCAGTGATATGAATTCCTTGCTAGTCCCCCAAATCTCCACAAGGTAGTATTAGATGACCATTTCCAATATATGTTGGAAGGGTATATTTGATACAAACTGGGAATAAAATGATTATGTGAACAAAGACAAAGAAGGAAACATACACTGGGGTTAGGATTAAAGCATGTTCTCTGGTACAAGGAAGGGGAGGTTTGCAGAGTCCAGCCCCAAAATATATATAAAAAGGTGTTCTGCAGTAAGAGCTCTTGTGCTGAAATATCTCAAATGCAACAGTGTCAGAATCCTGCCTCACTGTGGTTGACTATGATCGACAGGCACTCCAATCAGATAGCTTGGTGTGATGTAGTAGCAAAAGGACCATCCCTACTTTAAATTTCACCTTGCCCATGAACTCAATCATTGGTGTTAAGCAAGGCACTATCTCCATTTCAACATCAGTTCTCTACAATGTGAAGGTGATAATACTGGACTGTTTTATAGGATTAAAGATTGCAAAAGAAGGCTTGTTCAACAGTCATTCCCACAAAATGGCATTGTAGCCAACCCTTGCTCCTACATCAGTGTGACTCTATGACACACACGTTTGAGGTATCACACACACAGCCATTTTTATTAGCAGGCCTGATGACATCATTTATCCTCATCCAATTGTCTTTGTTCCCTTCAAGTTTAACTTTAACTTGAGTTCACAGAATCTCAAGAGATAGGACTTTCCCCTGTGACAACATAGCATCCTGAGTTATCCAGGAAAAAGATCTAGGGTGGCTTCTTCTTTAATAAGTGATTAAAACTTATTGTTTTTACAATAATGGTATCTCTTGAACATGGAGGTCTCTCATTCATCCAGTCCCCATAAATCAAAGTTGACTTGACAGTAGCTAACAACAAACAGCATTTTCTTTTTCTTTCTTTTTTTACAAAAGACCTTCTAGATCAGCATAGCTTCCTGCAGTTTCTCTGTGGGCAACGGTTTATATTTCCCCCTCCTCAAAGCTGGTCAAAACTGGAAATGAACTTAACAGAGGAGGGAGGGATTTTCCTGAGAGACATTTGCAGAAGAGAAAAGGCAGGTAGAATTATGCACTATTTCTGCACATTACTTCTCCTCTGAAAAAGCCCTGTATATATTCTGTTTGTGCAACACTTTGGCAAATATGAGTTCACAATGCTAATCTGTCAAGCTAACAAATAGTTATGCGTAACATACAGACTGTACCTACAGTGTATTGAAAGTGTTTGTACAAATGCTAAGCAGACTAAAAGGCAAATATTACATAGATCTTAGTTAGAAGTAACTGTCAAATGCAAATCCAGCCCCCCTGCATGCAGGAATACACAATTTAAGCACTCCTGGAAGATGCCCATCCAACTCTTTAAAGATTTCCAAACAAGGAGAACCCACTATCCCAAAGCAGCCTATTCCATTGTCAAACAGTTGTTATAGTACAGATGTTTTTCATAATGTTGAGGAGGATTTTTCCCCTTGTTATCTGAAGTTGTTGGTCTCTGGAGCATTAGAGAACAAGCTCACATCATCTTCTACATTACCTCCCTTCAGAAAGTTAAAGATGGATGAAACACAAAAAGTTAATGGTAGCTGCCAATGTCCTCCTGGAACACAGCAGAACAGGACTTCTTGTTAATCATAGGTGACTGGAATACAAAAGTAGGATACAGAGCAGAATCAGAGACTGTAGGTAAATTTGGCCTAGAAAGTCTTTCAGTAGCAAGCAAGTTTCTTCTCTTTCTTTTTCATCAGGGAAGAGAAGTGTACCTCATAGATGATCTTCCTGATGTCTGAGAAATTATGTTCATTGATGGCTTGAGAAGAGGGCATTTAAAAAGACAAAACAAATATAAGGAGCGCAGATGAGTCACATAACGTTACAACAGACATTGAAGATATTGAAATACAGTAGTTCAAGATTTTCCATACCTTGGCTCATTCATTAATCAGAATAGAGACTGCAGTCAAGAAATCAGAAGAAGGCTAGGACTTAGAAAGGCAGCTATGAAGGAACTAGACAAGATGCTGAAATGTCAAGGTATATCACTGAATACAAAATTTAGTATTGTAAACAAAGTAAATAAAATAAAATACATAATAAATTAAAAACAAGAACTACCCAGGAGGCACAGTTACAATGACTGTTTTGTTCATGTGTCCTGGGGGGGCGGGGGGCTTGCAGTGTTTGCATTCCACCTTCTTTGGATATGGAAGGCAACACCCAGTGTGTCAGACTGTAACTGGCCTGCCCTAAAGCCAGAGATGAGAAGTAAACAAGATGTCTTCAAAAATTTCTATAACATCATGTGATTTAACCTCAGTAAAAAAATATTTTTTAAAAAATCTATAACAGCAATGGGGATCATGTAGCTTTCCAGAGGTTGTTGGACTGCAGCTCCCAGCACTTCTCACTATTGGCTACACTTGCTAAGGCAGCTGGGACACGCAGTTTAACTACATCTGGAGGGCTATGCAATCCCCTATGTTACAACCAAAGCTCTCTTTCACACTGTAAAATTATAACAGTTTGATTCTATTGTAATTGATATGGGACTGTCCTATGGACTCTTGGAATTTATTGTCTGGTGCGAGAATGAAATTCTCTGCCAGGGCATTCTAGTACCTCTGTTTCTGTCAACTATCCTTGGGTTGACCTCAACTCATGGTGACCCTGTGGATGAGACATCTTCAAGTCCCCCTGTCCTCAACTGCTCTGCTCAGGCTCTGTAGGCTCAGGCCCATGGCCTCCTTGATCAAGTCTAACCATCTGGCATGTGATCTTCCCCTCTACTTTTCCCAGTATCATTGTCTTTTCTAATGAATTAAGTCCCACAATGTGAAGTCATGATTGATACTGTCTTTCCAAAATCCCAGTATTCCATAGAATGCAGCCATGGCAATTAAAGTGGTGTCCAAGTGCTATTGTACAGTGTGAAAGAGACAAATAATGCTTAATACAGAATGGTATTATCTTTGGTGTCCTAACTCAGCAGAAACCCCCAAATCCTTCTGTCTAAAAATGAGACTTCAAGTTATGGGTGCTGACATTTTAAGAAGCTGCCTAATAAATGGAGTTAGTGGCAATGGCGGCATCATCATCATCCCCTCCTCTATATTCTCTTAAATGTAACAAACAACTTAAAAGTACAGGAATGAATTACATGAGAATGAGACCAACAGGAGCTCCAGATTCATGCTGGTCAAATGTTGAGCAGAACAATAACAACAACAAATAATAATTTCTGCTGACCAAAAGGTAAGGCACCAGATCCCGCCTGCTATGGTTGTTACTGTGTGTTTTCGTGTCATTTCCAACTTATAAGGCAAACCTATCACCAGGTTTTTCTAGTCAAGATTTGTTCAAAGCAGATTTGCTGTTCCCTTCCTCTGAGGCTGAGAGAGTGTAACATGGGCAAGTGGGCTTCATGGCTGAGCAGGGATTTGAACCCTTTCTCCAGAGTCATAGTCCTGCATCATCCTGGCTCTCTTGGAACCTCAAAAAGGGTCATGCCTAGTTAGTACATGAATGGGAAACCACCAAGGAATACCAGGTACTGCAGGCTGCATTTCAGAGGAAGGCAATGGCAAACCCAGAGAACGCTATGAAAGTCATGTGTGACCATAAGTTGACAGGCAGCTTGAAGACATTTACATAGGAACTGGCCTGATCTCCTGGTTGGATGAGGTATTTTCATGTTCTCATAGTGTTCACCAACTTTATCCATCTAGCCTAGTTTTGTCTTCTATAACTATAGAGTAGCTCTTCAGATTCAGATTCTTTGCGAAGGGTTGAATTTGGGATCTTCTGCCTGCAAAGATTTCCCATTTATTTACAATTCTCCTAATGCCTTTGATGGCACTTTTTCTTCAAGAAAAAGTATCTTGGTATCAGGGATGTGGCCAAGGGGGGGGGGATCTTGGGGTCCGGACCCCCCCTTCCATTAGAAAAATGAATGGTGTGTGCTGCTGTGCCGCCGCACCCAAGCCCCATTATAATGGTGGCACTTAGTCTGGACCCCCCCCCCTCCTAAAATCCTAGCTACGTCCCTGTTGGTATCTTGAACAGCTGCAGTTGTTCTTGGAAGTGGCAAGAGACATATGGGATTTTCTGCCTTTTATACGCTTCTGTCAGAAGAAAAGGGAACAACCCTGTTCTGATGACATGCTGTTGTTTTCAGTGGAAGGATGCCAACAGCTACCTACAAGTAATCAGCATTCTTGTTTGTGAGAGGAAATTTACCCCTCAAATGCTTTTCCTTTTCCTCAGGGGAAATGGGGCAGAAAATGAGTCTAGCTTCAGCTTAGCTTCATTAAAGACAAACAGAACAACAAAAGCAGCTTCCAGGAACTGATGATTCACATAGGGACAACCTCAGAGTTGCTGTTAAGCAAGAAATAAGTAATTAAACCGAATCAGCCTAGTAAACTCAAATGGTAAAAGAGGAGATTTCACAATGTCTGTGTTTACAAAAATCATTACTTATCTTGAGCCTGGCCAAACATGTTTAAAACTACTCTTATTTAATATCAGTTGTTGTTATATTTATATGCTAACTTTCATCCCAAAACTGGAACTCAAGGCAGTTTATACATGAAATCAAGTACAATATAACCAAAAAGGTTAATATTAAAAATATATTTTAACCATTAATAAAATTTAAAATAATAAAATAACAATAAAGCACCCTATTTTCTTTTAATTAGTATTTTATATAGTTGTTTATTTTAGATTGTTATTGTTTTTAGTTTATTACATTTTATGATTGGGAGGGGTTGGAGTAGGGGATAAATTAGAAATGTGAATTTTAATTGTATATTGTATTTTATTATTAGTCTGTTTGTTGTAACCCACCTCAATCTGTAGGTAGAGGCGGGCTATAAATAAAATATATTATTATTATTATTATTATTATTATTATTATATTAATATTAAAAGTTGTTTCTGAAAACATTCATTTCTTGAAGGCCTGCTGTTAACACAGTTGGCTCTTCATATCTGCAGATTCTTTATCCATGAATTCAACCAGCCATGGTTTGAAAATATTCCAAAAAGATATAAATGCCAAAAAAAGCAAACCTTGATTCCCATCATTGCACTAAAAAAAAGATATCTGATTGACCCCGTTGTTGCAGTGATTTGAGTCATGCCCACCCTTGTTGATTCAAAGGCTCTACTCTCATTGGCATTTGTTATGCCAATACCAAGACTATGCACAGCTTTTCATTTAAACCTGAAAAGCTGAGACAAAAGCTTCTTGAAAGAAGCTTTAGAAAGAAGCTTCTGCAATGGAGATCCAAGCTTGTAACAGTTTTAATAACATCTAAAAAAACCCCCTTCTGTTAGCTTTATTCCATTGCAATATTATTAGGAAAGTTGTAATTGAGGTGGGTGCTGTCTTTCTTTTTCTTTTTCTTTTTTTGGTTAGAGAATTGAAACACCTGAAGAAACGAGGACTCCATAGTATGGAAGCATGGTAGTTAAAGTGGTATCAAAGTGCTATAACTGCCATGCTGATTGGTTCCACTATCAGCAGGTATAGATCGATACGAAAAACAACAGATGAAATAAGGGGGAGTATGAGGCTTCTGGCAGTTGGTTTATTTTTATCTTTTTAATACACTTATATCCTACTTTTCCTCCAGTGAACTCAAAGCAGTATACATGGCTCCCCTCCTCACTCTGTCATCCATACAACAACCCTATGAAAATAGATTAAACTGAGAGAGTGTGACTGGCTCAAGGTTACCCAACAATATGTTGGGTGTATGTTCTTTCCTTTCAAAGCTGTAAAGTAAACATATGACTACATATCCAGACAGATTTGAGAAACACTAATATTGCTGGCATAATCATTACCTCTGTCCTCCAGAGGACAGTGGTCACGTTGGCTGGAAAATGTTGGGAGTTATAATCCAAGACAAGAATGTTTCAAAACACCCAATTTTGCTGCATTTCCTCAAGTATCTGGTTAAATAGATTAAGTTTTGTCTTTTTCTTTCCTCCACACCATGCACTTGATTCATTTATGCCCGGCTGAGATTTTTGTCCTTTAGTTGACTTCATATTCTGGCATAGTTCTCAAAGCTTTTTAAATGTAGATCTCTTGTGGTTATTAAAGGCTTTGGGATTATCATGAAATCTGTGTTGTGAATGCTGACAGTGACTGAAGCCCTGGGAGAGTCTCACTGACTCTTTTCTCTTCTCTCAGGACTCTCTTCCCATGAAAGCTATGATCTAAGGTGTGCGGTGCGTCACTGCCTTGCTTGAGGCTCTTCTATTGACTCACTGGAGGGGAAGGGGAAGGCACAGTTCAAGCAGTCCTCTTCTGACCATACTTAGTCTTGTATTACTATAGCCTCCAATTTCAACATGTTTCTGCAATCTCATGGAGTGTGGGATACAGAGACTTTCACATATTAGATCTTCAGCCAAATACACATGATTTTTAATGCACATGAAGGAATACAAGGAGCATTTTTGAGTCTGAACTTGCCCCACAAGTACCCAGAAATGTCCCCAAGGATTGCTCCCTCTGTTTCTCCCACGGTTTCCTCTGGATCAGTCCTCAATTTCAATAAAACATAATATAACTGAATGGCCTGGAGGACAGGTGGAGGAGGCCTTTCAAAAATAAATCTTCTGCTTCTGTCAGGATTGTTTTAACCAGGTGTAGGTGGTAAAATGTGTTCCTTTTCTCCCTCACTGCCTTGATGTTCTTCTCTCTGTTCTTCCCAAATCTCAGGGATGCAGTTCCTATTAATGCCTGTTGATGTGAAACTTCTGCAATAAGTAATCTAGAGTTTAAAACATGGTTGAGGATCATGCAGTTCTCCAGATGCTGTTCAACTGCAATTTCCACCAGCCTTAACCAGCATAATCAATGATGAGGGATGCTGGGAGTTACATTTGGAACACCACAGAGTTCCAACCTATGTAGGGTTGCCATATCCCAGTCTTTCATATTTGTGTTTCTACTTTACATATTATGCTAACTATTATAATTATGCATATCATTAATTGGCATTCTGATTATGTAAATTCAATACATTAATCACTGCACTTTTTCTACCTGTACCAGTAGCCTTTACCAGTAGCAAAGTAAAAAGCTCTCTTTTTCTTCTTTCCCCCACTAGCTGGTGTGAAGAGAGGGAAGCTGCCAAGCAGCTCCAGAGTGTAAAGGGAGTCCCTTTTGAGGCTGTTTGGAAGTGAAGTAGACTTTAGTCCTTAGAAGCTCATGCTGCCAACTTCTTTCTTTTAGTTAGTCTCAAAGTGCTATAAGATCTCTCTACACAGTGGTTTGAGTGTTAGACTAGGACTCCAGGAAACCAGAGTTCAAATCACTGCTCAGACATGGAAACCTACTGGATGTCCTTGGGCAAATCACATATGCTTAGCTTCTGAGGAAGACAAGGGTAAATTCCAGTTCCTATGAACAAATCTGCCAAGAAAGAATAGGGTCACTATAGGTTGCAGCTGAATTGAAGGTGTTTGACGATGATGATAATGACAACAGCAACAATCAGCCTTGCCAGCTGTTACCCCAAAGATCATCTTTCCATGCAAGTCCCCTCTGTTTAATATAAATTTAATATTAAGGGAGCTGTCCAAAAGCTTGGAGCCCAGACGGTGCCCTGGTGTGGGGGAAAACTGCTTTGGCCATATAAGACAATCCAGGACCGTAAAATTAGTTCTTTTAGGCTTAACATAGGAGCACTTAGCTTGTAGCTCAAAGGAATCTGCCAATGACTGAAATCTGCACCAACCCTAGTGTGACCAGATGTTATAACTGCAAAAGAGGGCAAGGCACCACAAAATGTGGAACATTCAAGAAAAATGTAGGATATTGCAACATATGGGCCCGACCAGACAGGCCAAAATAAAGCTGCTTCAAGTCACTTTGGAGATATGTTGTTTAAATGACACACACGTCTTAAGAGGTCAGAAGCTGTGCCAAAGCATTTAAACAACATACCTCCAAAGTGACCCGAAGCAGCTTTATTTTGGCCTGTCTGTTCAGGCCCGTATAAAAGCTCAAAACACTCAGAAATGTCAGCTTATGCTTCTTAGTCCTGATCAAAATGGAGGACATTATGGAATCCCTCCTGGACTGAAGGCTGAAATGTAGGACATTTCCCAGGAAAGGTGGGCCTCTGGTCACCCTTCCCTTGCGAGAGTTGTAGTGGATACCTCCTTGGGCAATGTCTTTAATACTCCCTCTTCTGTTATAACTGTGGGTTAGGTCATTGCAAGCCAGAGCCTTCCTCTTTGTGCCAGAAAGCTGGTAGCAGTGTCATACACCCCGGCCTTCTCCTTGAGAAAATCGGGCAAGGGAGATTTACAGTAACCCCTGGGAAGCCGCTCGTTTTCCTTGTGTTTCGATTTTAATAGATTGTCTGCCCCGCCCAGGATTATCTCATGGGAAAGAAAACCCTGGCTCGGTGACATGTGGCGAAACTCGTTTGGGAGCCAAATTTCACACACCCGATGCACCTCCGTCAGAGGCAAAACTGCACGCTGCGCTTCAGGTTCACAACACAAGTCTCTCCTGGGGAGGGATGGGGGGGTGGAATAAAGGAAGACAGGGCTTCCTAGCTGATCTTTCTCTTCTGGGACTGGTTAGACCAGTTTCAGGCTGGATAACAGGGCTCCCACAAAGAAGAGGGCATGGTGTCAGCCTGGGAACTGACATCACATGATGTGGCAGATGCTCTGCTCCTTGTCTCAGGCTTGTGTTGAATCATTTCCCTCTCTTTCCTCTCCCCCATCCTTTTCTTCACCAATGTTGCACAACAAACCTCTAAAGGGACAGAACAATACGGCATTTATCATCTCATTGGGAACTTTTGCCTAGCCCCAAAGGGACCTGAAGTTTACATGAGTAAGCAGGGTTTTTAAACATTTATTTGGAGGCCCTGAGAGCTGGATGAACTGGCTTGAAAAAAATAACCACCTGGGTGCCTTATCCTTCCTAGGATCAGCGCCATGCTACAAATTGTACAGAATGAGCTTGTCGCCTGAGGAGCACTCATGACATTTGATGAACTGCTCTGTACTCTGTGGACTGCGTCAGTACTGTCGTCCAGTGGAAAGATGGTTAAAGGACAAAGTTCAAGACCTGATTCAGCCATGGGTTTGTACCAACACTGATCTCCCTTCAGAGCTGGTCCTGTCATCAGGCAACTCATCCAGGTAGCGGATGCTTGGGGGGCTAATGGCGGTGCTCTCATTCCCATCCTCCCTTTAGGCCCTGGAGAACCAAAATGGTGGATGTATCCAAACTGCACAGTTATAGCTGCTTGATCACACTTACCGGGAATGGCTCCATCCTATAGAATCCTGGGGTTTGCAGTTTGAGTTCAAGCCCATTCCTCTGAATAAAATACAGTACTAGAACTCTAGAGTAGAGAATTCCAAGTCCCTCACCAAACTACAGATTCCAGGATTCCATAGGATAAAGCCAAGACAGTCAGAATGCATTCTAAACAAAAAAAGTATTGTTGATATGCAAAGGACATTATCACACCAGCCTTGTGTCTCATGGCAATTGTGTTATGAAAGGAAACAGGAACACGCTGCTTTGAAAATGTTTGTTATCACACCTCTCTTCTTTTACACAACTGCACTTCTGGGATTTGTAGTTTTGTGAGATATTTTGTTTTCTCTGTCAGAGAGCTTTGGTACCACAACAAACTACAAATCCTAGGACTGCATAACATTGAGCCAGGGCAGATAAAGTGGTGTCAAACTGCATTATTTTTGCGGGGCAGAATCAGCTCAAGTCCCATGCACCTATACCCTCTGTGCAATAAGTGGACTAGGTGGGTGCCCTCCAGTTATTATATCTAAGAGCCTGCTCAGGTATATATAACACATGCTTTGTTCCTTTTTTTCTGTTGCCATGTGTGGTGAAATGCAAAGATCTCACCTGAAGCAAAGATGTTAAGGAGAGAGTCAGTGTGGTGTACAGGTTACAATGCCAGGCTAGGAAATCCAGGTTCAGGTTTCCAGTGAGTCCTGAAACTCATGAGGTGACTTTGGTCCAGCCACTCTTTCTTTGGCTGATGTATTGTACAGTAAATATAAAGGGAATAGAAAGAGAGACATATATGCTGCATTGTGCTCACTGAAGTGAAGGAAGTGTAAAGATGTAACCAATGGTCTCTTCCAGAATAGTCAATTCTCAAAATATAGCTCCTTAGGTTTCCCCCAGGACTTGCCCGTTGTCTTCTCCACTTGTCCCATTCTTTTTGGGGGGTTGATTTCTTGGATCTGCACTAGGGCTGTTCTAAAGGTTTTTTTTTTAAAAAAAACAAACAAACCAGGATGTGGCTTGCTGAGATGATCTGATAGTTTGAAGGGGTAATTTTCTCCCCTGTGGATTAAAACAATGCAGTCAAGCATTATAAAAATAAAATATTTTTAGAAAGAGAGAAAGAGAAATGAGAAGGATAACTTTGTGCTCTGATATGTCTTTCATCTAAGAAGAAGCCTGTTTGAGGGTGGAAATAAAATTGCAGCTGGTGTTGGGAATTTCCAGATGATAGTTGGGGACCCAGAACAACAGAAAATTCATTTAGATATTTTGGAAAAACTCGAGATTTACAGCAACAAATACTGTGACCTCCAGTGACATTTGCTCCATCTGGAGGACCCCAACAAACAACTGGCTGTAAGGTAAAGTGGACCTGGTAAAGAGAGTTGCATGAATAAGAGGCTGTTCCCACTTAAGATTTGAAACGATTTAAAATACAACGTTTTTAATAAAACCGATTCAAAATAACCCTGGTGTTATCTCGCGTTCCGAAACGCGTTATTCTTCGTTCCCATCTGGTTATTTAAATCGAAGTTTTTACCTGCAAGCGTTCCTACTTGGCATGAAATCGGTGTTTAAATAAAGCGATTCTTCTCTTCCATACCTTATTTGGAGCTGTCAATCAATAGTACGTCAGAATGATGTAATGTTAACCCGGATTATTTGGAAGCGATTTAACTTTCGTCAGCGTTTCCATTTCATTGACCGTTTGTGAAATGATGTATTTTTGGCGTTTTTTTTTTAAATGAACCAATCAAGGCGCTCAAACGATCAAACGTCATAAGCGCTGTCAGCCTTATATACATTTTCCCTC
>NC_056522.1:321039797-321067803 GCF_019175285.1 Sceloporus undulatus | reverse complement strand
CGAATTTAGTAGGAAACCCAAGCTCTTTCCAGAGGAACTATGGGATAGGTTTTGCATGACAGCATCCCCTCTTCATGTCTCCCAAGACAGCCAGGGAGAATCCCTTCAGAGAGCCCAGAGATCAATGGGGGAGGCTTCTGGCAAAGCGAATTTAGTAGGAAACCCAAGCTCTTTCCAGAGGAACTATGGGATAGGTTTTGCATGACAGCATCCCCTCTTCATGTCTCCCAAGACAGCCAGGCAGAATCCCTTCAGAGAGCCCAGAGATCAATGGGGGAGGCTTCTGGCAAAGCAGGGAGGGAGCACTGTTCCCAAAGATTCTCTTTCCAGGGTTGGAGGAGAAGGCAGATTCCGTTTGAGAAAGAGAGGGAGAAAGGCTCTATCCCCCCCCCCCCATTCATCAGAGCCCTTCCCTGCCTGGGCGAGATCAGATGCCTCCTCGCGAGGAGCCTTCCCTTCCCTGCCTGGGCGAGATCAGAGCCCAAGCGGGCAGGGAATGCCTCTTTGAGAGGAGCCTTCCCTTCCTGCCTCTCCTCCGTTAGAAATGGGCTCTCCCCACACAGAGGGGAGGTTGCAATCCACCGGGAGAAGCCTTGTAGTCCTTTGCAGATGCAGGCGCTTGAGCAGCCGGGACTTCAGGCGCTTAAAGCGCTGAAGAGATTAAGCGCCTGTAAACCATTAAAATAAAAAATAAAAATAATCCTTATCTATTATTGAAAGACCACAGCGAACAAAGGGGTGAGGGAAGCAAAAATGGCGACAGCCACGACGGATGGGGACAGAAAGGGCAACTCCTCCAAGGACAGCCCCCACCACAGTCCGCTCCTCCCATCCATCCATCCCGATTCAAAGGCTGTCGTTCCTATTTAAATACTCCGGTTCCTAACTCGAATCAATGGAAAAACGTAGGTCGGACCCTAGTGTTTTTTTAACACGTGTTAAATGAGGAAAATTCGATTTAAATTTTTATCCCGCTCTACAATTCGATTTGTAGTGGGGACGATTGCGGGTTGCTCTAGAACCGTTCTAGGTTTAAATCGGATCCTAATATGAACGCCACTCCTTGGATTCGATTCAGAACGCGGGGTTTCCCCTAGTGGGAACATCCCCTATATAACCTGAGAAATCTGAATAACTGTTTCTGAATGAAAGATACACAACATTGCTAAGAAGGGGAAAAACAGATTGTTTCTGTTATTTATATCGTGGTTTCAATGGCCACTCAGCAGTGCCAAGAGCACTTATGAAGGATTAATCATTCTGATATTTCAAAACAAATAAAACAGTACAACACCTGCACAGGATAGAAGCATATCAGACGACGTTATACTCACAGTCATATATAACAGTCAGGAAGTATGCTGGGATTTATGGATAGTAGCTAAATGAGAATCCATTAAAGAGCAGAGAGAAATGAAAAACTTTCAGACCTATTACAAACTTTGCATCAAGCCAAATATTAAGCAAAGAAAGACATGAAAAGAAGAGGGTTAAAAGGATGTTGCTGGATAAGGTGCAAAAGTTCACATTTGGCCTTAGTTTGGCTTGAAATAAAATCTGTAAAATACCAGCATGGTGTAGGGCACTGGAAGAGCAGGGTTCCAACCTCACTCAGTCATGGAAATGCACTAGTTGACCAAGTCACACTCCTTCAGCCTCAAAGGGAGGAAAGAACAAATCTCCTCTGAACAAATTGTGCCAAGAAAACTTGATTATAGATTCACATTAGCATCACCATAAGTTGGAAATGACTTGAAGGGACACAACAATGACAAGAAATACCAAATGGGGAGCCAATGTTTTGTAGTGGTTTAAGCATTGTAATAGGATTCCAGGAGACCAGGGTTCAAATCTTTGATCTGCCATGGAAACCCCTTGGGTGATCTTGGGTACCCTAAGAGGAGGGCAAGAGCAAATATCCTCTGAACAAATCTTGCCAGGAAAACCCTAGGACCACCATTAATCAGAGTCAAATTGAAGGCACATCACAAATAAAAAGACATGCAGCGCCTAATAGCAATGTTGTTAATATATTGAATTGGATTATTATGAGAGAGTAAGGATCATCACCGTTGTACAAGAGAATCAAAGAACCAACTGTGTTAAAAACATTTACATTTTATCTAAAAGGCCACAGCAATTAGTATGATAACGGCGCTGTACAGATGGGCGCTATAGTTTGCCCTCATCATGTGCGAGGGGTGGCACTTCCCGATGCCCCTCGCCCCTCGCACATGACAAGGGCATCAAAATAGCGGCGCCCTGTACAGATGGGCACCGCTATTTTGACGTGACAGATGGTTAGCTTCCACACATCACGGCGCCATTATGATGCCACAAGTGCGCCATTGGTTCACTGCGACGTCATAATCACGCCGCAAGAAGAAACTGCTTTTTGCGGGTTCTTTTTGCTCTGCAAGGAAGTCCCGGGGTCTGGAGGCTGTGGCTTCCCCACAGAGCAAAGCAAGGCTCCGGGAGACCATCCTTTTTGGATGGTCTGTCCCATGCTTAAGTTGATTACTCTTTGCCTGGTTTTGCATTACCTACATATTGAGATCTGTTGGTTTATTAACACCAACATTTATAGGCTATCAGGCTTTGTAAATGGGACTGGTACAAAAAACAACAGGTAGTGGAAATTTTGGGGGGAGTTTTCCAAGTCCAACTATTCCTCGTGTTAGAAAGAGGCATGATCATAAATAATTTATATTATAATGATTGTAAATTATAATGTATTTTAATTTATAATTATTTTAATTTATAATTAATTACTGCAACAGTTCTTTTACTGTCACATTGCTATCACTTCCAGCCACTGTTGTTTCTGTCCTTTTGCTTCTCACTAGCTATTCTGGAAAAACAAGAAGCAGCAGACATAAGAGTTCCTCCAAAATCTGAGTCACTGTGTATTTCTTTTGGTTCAAAATCTGCACAGAAAACAAGAGGAAAACATGCTGTAACTTGGCCAAGTCAAGTGACAGGTTGGTTACAACAAATTTAAACTGCTTACCATATGTCTACTTAGCTGGTGTTTCAGTGAGTTGCTGTGAAGTAATGACTTTTCTGAAAATAATGACCTTAATAGTAGAGTCTGTGATCTACTGTCAAACAAGGTAATGCACAAAGCGAAATTAAATTCTAAGAAGTCGATACAGAGTATGGAAATGTAAGCAACTATTAATAAAAAATTGTGAAAGCAAACATGGTGCAAGAAACATTACTTTTCTGCAGAAACATGTTATGCCTTGCTCATTACTTGAAGAGTAACATTTTAACAATGCCCTGCTTTTGTGTTACTTTATTATTCTTTTACAAAATAGACATAAAAATAAAAAAATGCTCTGAAATCCCTGTAAAATAATCACTATCTTTTTTAAAAAGTAAAAAGTATATTTCACTCTTTACATGAAAAAATGGTGAGAGGTTACCAGTTGCTAACATTATTTGTTTAAACAGCAACAGCCAGTTGTTGTCTCTTTTTTAACTTTCCCAAAGTAATACATAACAGGTAGTGACTGGCATCCTGTACAGTGTCATGGATAATGTCATATGGAGCTATTCCTTTCCTCCCTTCTCAATGACCAGCACTGCCCCAGACTTAACGGTTGCGCTGCTGCAGCACCCCATAGTCATTCTATGGCTGGTGGGTGGTGGAAATCAGATAAGCACCTGGCTATGTCCCCTCAGCCAGACTTAAAATAATTACATCATTTGCCCCCTTTAAGGACCTCAGCAGACTTTAGTGGATGGTGACCCAGCGCAATGGACTCAGGCTCCAGGTTGACTCAGCCTTCCATCCTTTAATAGATCGGTAAAATGAGTAACCAGCTTGTTGGGGGCTTACACAAAGAGTCCTTAGCATTATAAAGTAGTAAATGCTATTGCTAATGCTAAACTATTGGGCTAAGTGGGCCAAAGGTCTGATTCCGTTTAAGACAACTTCCTATGATTTCACTCTCATTATTCTTCACACCTCCAGATTGTGTATTATACAAAAGATGTTCCATACACATAATTATAATCTGCTACTCTGACATTTAGGTATCTTCTAGGGTTGGTTTTTTGGGGGGAGATTGTGGTGGAGGTGGAACTGTACAAACGGTATCTTTTCACCTGTACCATTCAATCCTCTTACATTTTGTTGCTACATTTCTATGGGGTAATTCATGCAATTATCTGGATACTAGAAAATCCAATGCAATTCTAGACTGCATCAGTAGGAATACAGTGTCTAAATTGAGGGAAGTAATAGTGCCACTCTATTCTGCTTTAGTCAGACTTCACTTGGAATACTGTGCCCAGTTCTGGGTACCACAATTCAAAAAGGATGTTGATAAGCTGGAATGTTCCCAGAGGAAAGTGACCAAAATAGTGAGAGGTCTGGAAACCACATGCCCTATGAGGACCAGCTTAAGGAGCTTGGTGTAGGGAAGAGAAGGTTAAGAGGTGACATGATAGTCATGTTTTAATACTTGAAGGGATGTCATAACAAGGATGGAGCAATGGCTTCAAACTACAGGAAAAGTCTCTAAAAACTAGGACATGGAGCAATGGCTTCAAACTATAGGAAAAGAGATTCCACCTAAACATTTGTAGGAAGAACTTCCGGACAGTAAGAGTGGTTCAGCAATGGAATATGTGCCTTGAAGTTTGTGGTCTCCTTCTTTGGAGGTTTGTAAGCAGAAACTGAGTGGCCATCTGTCAGGGGTGATTTGATTGTGTATTCCTGCATGGCAGAATGAGGTTGGACTGGCTGATCTTTGTAGTCTTTTCAATTCTATGATTCCATAAGAACCTGTATAAATTGGTTTCCACACCATTGTGAGCCTGACCCAAACAATATCTAGCTTGCATTACACAGTGGTAGCAAATTTTCTTACACTCCACAAAAACAAGCTCAGATATGGAAACATATAACTAGCTTGCTACAAACTAGGGGCCACCATACATTAGAACGGTTATCACAGTGGCTTTAAATTAGAATCTACACAAAATGGATGCATCTTCAGAGGTCTTGTAAGGTTAGGGACATATCGTTTGTTTTATGTTTACTGCTCCAAACATTATATATATTCATAGTACAGCACACAGTTGTAGAACTATATTCCACTTTAACTGCCATGGCATCAACCTATGGAATCTGGGCTTTATAATATGTTGTCACTCTTTTTGTTATTGCTGTGGGATGGGAAATTTCAGTGACTCCCAAGTCTCTCTTGGCCTTCTGCTGTCTTCTATAATTTTATCTGCTGAAATGTTTCTCATTCATGAAAATAACGCACAATGTTCATTGCCAAACAGAACATCTTTATTTGCTCATTTAACAGGGTATGATACATAGTCTCTAGCACAATGGGCACAGGACTGAGTCCTATTTCTTTATCTGGAAGGAACATTTTAGCATCTACACAATGCTACATGAGCTGATTATCTCCCATGAATCCCTCAGTACTGTGGTGGACGCAGAGAAATTCTGCTGTTGGCACGGCCTTTGAGATTTGATCCCTAGCTCTAGACTGCCCTAATGTTCAGTTGTATTTCAAGAAACTCTCAGTGTACACAGTGGAAATGCATAAAGACCCAACATGCAAGGTTCCCCCTGCAATGATAAAGCAAAACCATGCTGTGCAACATGGGGACACTGATGCTTCAACCACATGATATGTTTCCAACCAGAAAACTGGGTGCTGATCATATAAATGCTTGGAAGTCATGGCTCAGTTTCCCACTATAAGTGTGTGCAGCAAAAAAGGAGGTATTGATAATAATCACATGTGCCCAGTTTGGATGCTATTTACTACACAGAAATCATATTTCTCTCACTATATGTGAAGTGGCCCTAAGAACAATGATCCATGCATATAAGCAAAGCTGCTTACATTCTAGCTACTTGCTTACACTTCCTGAAGACCTGCAGAGGCCGAGATCTTATTGGCCTATGAGTGAAGTATAAATCTCCACTACTACTTATGTTGATTCTTGGAGGATTAATTAGCTATTTCTCCTTCCCTGGATGCATAAGGTCAGCCTGTAAGAGTGCTTTTGCACACCATGGGAGATAGGGGAATTTTTAGCCCCTAGATGACAATGGAGGCTGCTTCTTCTTTCCAAATGCACAAGACAGCATTCAGGTACATCTCTATGGTTAATTACTGACTAGAGTGGTGGGGATGTACCTAGGAACCATCTAGGACAAAGGTGTTGCACAAGGAAGTACTGGATAGCTCCTTAGGCAATAGATTCCAGCCTTAAGTACCTTGAATTCTGAAATATTCAAAGAGGTTTCCAGCCTTAAGTAACTTAAATTCTGAAATACTCCCATTTATAACATTTTCAGTCTTAAAATTACAAGAGACTTAAGCTTTATGTATGCATTATGCCAAACCATGTCAAAGTAATGTGTAAAGAAGGTGTAGATGCCAATTCCCCACGACTTGCTTCTTGATCTACCTGACCTTGCATGTTCACCATGAATATCTAAAGCAGCAGTCCTCAGTCTTTGGTCCACCTGATGTTTTGGACTTCAAATTCCAGAATCCTTGAGAATTAAATAGGCTAGCTGGGGCCTTTGTGAGTTGCAGTCCAAAACATCTCGAAGCCAAATGTTGTGAACCATTAAAGGAATACAGTATTCTGAGTGTTGCCAACTTAATGCTTTTGATCAGGAACCATGAGAATACAGAATTAAAGATGGCAAGAAACCATCAAAGACATTCAGCTGTATGTTCTTTGAATCTCCCTACCATAGATTATCAATGAGGGCAGGAGAGTTCCAGATGCTGTTGGACTCAAACTCATAGAAGTCCCAGTCACCATGCAAGACCTTTCACCATGGCTAATAGTGACAGATTGTGGAAGCTGAAACCCAACAATGCCAGGAACCTTCCTAACTAAGCCTCAGTGCTTCAAACCTTTGCACTAATCCCCACACTGAGGTTGGGAATAGAACCTTATCAGAACTTCTGTGTGTGGCCATACATCCTCTTCATGTCTCATTTCCACATGCTTTGGAATAATGCCGTAACAGAGCTGAAACCATGAAATTATAGTACAGTGTATGCACTTCTAAAACAATGCTGTTTCTTCCCCTGTAGTGTGTACAGAGTGAAGTAAGCCTTCCTGTGTCTTCTAGAAAGCTTCAAGCTTGCATTACGATTCAGTGCTCCATCTTTATCTATGTGTGCTCCCCTGTGATACCAACCTAATGGTTGTAGTACACAACTATTCTCTAGACACATGGTTCTCACTCTACAACCATAGGGAGCAGGGCCAAGTGTTTTCCCCACGCAAGGAGAAATGTAGTCTCCTCTTGCTTTTTATATATCACATAAAACATTTTATTTCCCTGACAATTGTATTTCCTCATTCCCAGGTCAACTTCCTTCATTTGAATCTGAGGTATGACTAACAATCAACCAATGAAGTCATTAAGCATTCCAGTTGCTTAACAATTGCCTGCCAGCATTACTTAAACTCCAGCACTATTAGCTCTCCCTCCCAAAGTTGCTCTGTTCCTTCCTTTAAACCTCTTTAAACTCTAGCATCCCCCCACTTCAGGCCTTGGGGAAACTATAGACTACAACTCTCAGAATCCCTCATCTAACATGAGGGACTCCAGATGCAGTTATCCAAAAATGTAACATTTTCAAATTCTCTCTCTCTCCTTTCTTCTATTCTTTCATCACATGCTTCTCCCATTTTGCAATTCCCACTTTACATTTTACCTTTGTCCTGTTTGAAGGGAAGGTGAAATTGATCCTTTCACCTGAGCAGGTCATATTATTTTGCATTCTACTTGCTGTGAAGAACTCAGTCTATCTTAAACTGTGTGCTGAAAATTAGATATAACTTTCAAAGTTTGAAATCAACATTTAATTAATTTTCAGGAAGGAGCTTCTGAAAATGACCACACTGCCTGATTATGTAAAATAGTAACTTCAGAGTCTAAACAAAGCAACAAACCCAAGTCTTGTCCTCACCTCAGGTGGCAGGTTTGGCAACAGCAGGAGCCTCTCATTGCTCCTCTTGAACCATCTAAGCTAATTTGCATTGTATCCCTTAAACTATCTCCTATCCTCACATCTGATGGGGAAGCTCTACTGATTCAACTGCTAGTATAGTTAACTTCTGTATGTTGAGTGTGGACAGCTCTGTCTTCTCTGCCTCAGGCAGAAGAATGTCTTTGGCCCTGGCCCTGGGCAAGACCTCCCAGTTGGTTAAAGGCTGCATGGCCCATTCAATGTCTTGATGCTATACAAGTCCACTTCCTGTCTTCCAGGCAAGTCCTACCATAACCCAGTAAGAGGTGGGGCTCCAGGTCACTTTGGCTTACAACACTCTCCTTGATGAAGCTGTTAGTCAGTTACTTCACCCTCTCAGGGAGAAGTACTGAGGTCCATGTCTGGCTTTTAGGCCAAACCAGCTTCAGACAAAGCAGAAAAATTTCTTCCATCGGCATTTGGAGAGGGTTTTGATTCCCTTGGCGGTCATTTTCTTTTCCTGTTGCGCCTTGTGTTCCACAGCACTGACGATGGCTGTGTCAAACACCTCCTTCAAGTTCTTTTGAGTCAGGGCAGAGCACTCTACATAAGTCTGAGCCCGGATTTTTTCAGCCAGGCCTTCAGCCTGAGTTCTTGGTACAGGCTTTACGTGGCAGCGGTCCAGGCTGATCAGCACATTGACATCATCCCGTAAATCAGCCTGTGTTCCAACTAGAACCACTGGAGTCTGTGGATTGTGAGTTCGTATTTCGGGGATCCATTTTTCTGTAATATTTTGGAAGGATGTAGGGTTGACAACACTGAAGCAGACCAGGAAGACATCAGTGTCAGAATAACAGAGTGCACGCAGGCAATCAAAATCTTCCTGTATTGGAAAAAGAAGAGGCACAGGATAAGTTTGTGATAGATATCTCCTTAGTTTGTGGGATCTTATAAAATGCAGCAGTAGTCACTTTTCCTCAAAGCTCTAAAAGGAGGATGTATGAGACTCTCTTTCAAGCAAACCCCATGAAGCCACACGACAAAGCGTTTGAACATACCAAGTGTTTGAACATACCAAGTGTAAATAAAGGAGTTTCAGCAGGTATAGAGCAGGTAGATGTAATGGAAAAGGAGAATTTTAGAACCCATTAAATAAACACATGCACAAGCAAGTAAAGCAAACCAGCTCTTCCAATAAATATTTGAAATATGTCCTTTAACCTAATTTTTACTATGAAGTGGTTTAGGATTTTAAAAGAAGGAAGGAAGGAAGGAAGGAAGGAAGGAAGGAAGGAAATTTGAAAAAGGCAAATAAGCCCATGTCTTCTCTAGCAAGATTTGTACCTCTAAAAAGAGGTATCTCATATTTTTAGGACTCTGACTGTAAAAGCCACAGTCCATTTCATTTGCTAGATACCCCAGTTTAAATGTTACCCGAAGCATGAATTCGGCATGGTCTGAGCTTGGGAAAGTTACTTCTTTGGACTGTAACTCACAGAATCCACCTCAGCAAGAATGACTATGCAGGCCAGAGGATTCTGGAGGTTGTAGTTCAAAATGTAACTCTTCCAAGCTTTGTCATGATGGTACGTGCATTCCCCATTTGCCTTGTAAGATTGCTAAAATCAGCTTTGATGTACTGGCCTGTTGTAGTAAAGATTATGGAGCTGATTCATTGCTTGAAATCTGCTGAGTGAGACTTCATGTCAATAGAATTTCATTCTTATTTCTAATATCCTTCATATTAGCAAATCCTTATATCCTAATTAAAATCAAAACTGCACACTCTCCTTTGAATGCCTCACCTGTCCTGCAGTGTCCCATAACTGGATACGGACTGGTGCACCATCCACCAGGACCTGAACTGTAAACAGAGAGGAAAGAGATGAATAAGTGTTTGATGCATTCCATTCACATTCACTACCTTTATGTCAGACCCAGCGTGGTGTAGTGGTGTGACTATTGGGCCACAATGCTGGAAAAGAAAGTTCAAATCCCTGCTCAGCCACAGAAGCCCACTGGATGACTTGGGCAAATCAGGCTCTCTCAATCTCAGAGGAAGGCAACAGCAAACCCACTTTGAACCAAGAAAAACCCATGAAGTTCACCTTAGGATCACCAAAGTCAGAAAAAACTTGACAGCGCAGAACAACAACAACAGCATATAGGATCTGGTGCTTTGCTTTTTGGTGAACAATTAAGATTGCCATGGAAGGAAGGCCACAATATAAACCATACCACGCCCATTTGGAAGAAAAAAGGCCACACATTTATTGACAACAGCTGAAATGTAGGGTTGGCCCACAAAGCATGAGGTCTGGATCTGTCATCGACCAATCCAATATTGATCGATGTACCAATTTGCTTGGTCACAGCCAAGCTTCGAGATGAGCAAGGGGTAACCAGTTCATCATGCACTTGCATCTCTGGTAACCAGCTGACCGCATGTGCGGATCACTATCCCTTCTCACTGGGGGACGCTGAACCGACATTGCCCCGCAATGGCAATCTGTAGCGCTCCCAGTCCCCTTTTGGACTCCTGATCCAGTGCTACACAGCTCTGGAAACCATGCCCACCAGATCCAAGTCCTATGCTACCGCCACTGCAAGCTGTCCCCCCCATGGGGACACCTTCTGCCAACCCATTAAGCTGCTCCAGAAGAAAGTCCCAAGCATGAGTTTATTCCTGGGCATATGTAGCCTATGTAGGCCCCTGATTTCCATCTGCCCAGTCTTTTTATAGAGTCCACCAGCAGGCTGCATCTATTGACCAACTTTTCCATTTATTTACTATAAGTCACCAGAACAAATTACATTCCAACTAAACTGCTACAGTTCACACATACAGAATCAATATTCCATCAATATGGAAAACAAAATGTTGGCCAGCAGACTGGAAACTTTCAATATACATCCCCATCCCAGAGGTACCAGCAGGGTTCAGGAAAGCTAGAGGCACTAAGGACCATATTGTAAACATACAATGGCCAATGGAGCAGACCAAGGAATTCCAAAAGAAAGTCAGCATATGCTTTATAGAATATAGCAAAGCCTTTGATTGCATAGATAAAAAACAATGGTGCAGTACAGACCTCCCAATGTGGGAGGCCTGCCTGCACCTCTTTTTTCCTCTGCAGGGAAGCTGCAGCCACCAAACTGCGCAGCTTCCCTGCAGAGGAAAAAGAACCCGTGAAAAGTGGGTTCTTTCTGCCCCACAGGGTGGATGTCGCGAGTGCGACATCACAATGGCGGCGCCCAGTTGCCGCATGATCCCTTAACCCTAGCATGGCACCAGCACGGAGCTTTAGCCCCATGTGTACCGCACCAATGAAACGCTCTCAAAGACATGGGTATCCCTCTACATCTGATAGTTCTGATGAGAAATCTGTACTCAGGAAAAGAGGCCACTGTTTAAACACAATATGGAAAAACAGAATGGTTCCCAATTGGTAAGGGGGTCAGGCAAGGCAATCACCATACTTGTTCAACTTGTATGCAGAAAACGTCATACAAAAATCAGGTTTAGACTTAGAAGAAGGGGGAGTGAAGATAGGAGGAAGGAACATCAACCATCTATGATATGTGGAGGATACCATACTACAAGCAGAAAGCATCATAGATTAAGGAAGATCAAAGAAGAAAGTGCAAAGGCACGCTTGCTGCTGAACATAAAGAAAACAAAAATAACGACTACAGGGGACCTACATTAATTCAATCTAGACAATGAGGAAATGGAAATAGTAAAAGATTTCTCATTTTTTGGATCAAACATTGATCTCAACAGAGACTGCAGCCAAGAAATAATAATAAGAGGACTAAAAATGGGAAAGGCAGCCATGAAAGAACTAGGAAAAGCAAAGATATACAACTGAGACTAGAATATGGAACAATGGATGCAAGCTCCAGGAAAAGAGATTATACCTCAACATTAGGAGAAACTTTCTGACAATAAGGGCTGTTTGATAGTGGAACACACTCCCTCCGAGTGTGGTGGGGTCTCCTTCCTTAGAAGTCTTTAAATAGAGGCTGGATGGCCATCTGTCGGGTATGCTTTGATTGTGATTTCCTGCATGGCAGGGGGTTGGCCTGTATGTCCTTGTAGTCTCTTCCAACTCTACAGTTCTATGATTCCATGATCACTAAAGTTAGAATCATTCAAGCCATGATATTCTCCATCACTATGTATGGATGTGAGAGCTGTATAGTGAAGAAAGCAGATAAAAAACAATAACAACTCATTTGAGATGTGGTGCTGGAGAGGAGTGCTGAGGATACTGTGGACTGGCAAAAAGGCAAACAAATAGGTCCTTGAACAGATCAGTCCTGAAATACCTCTAGAAGCCAAGATGATCAAATTGAGGCTGTTGTATTTTGGCCACATCGTGAGAAGGCATGATTCATTGTAAAAGACAATAATGCTAGGAAAGAAAAAAGGGTAGCAGACTGAGAGGAAGACCACATGCCAAGTGGTTAGACATGACTGGGGAGGTCCCGGGCATGCATCTGCAAGACTTAAACAGAGCAGTTTAAGAGCAGTTAACAACAACAATAAGTTTTTGGGAACTACTAATTCCAGAGTATCTGGGTATTGCAGTCTAAAAAAAAAGACTTTTCTAAACTCTGATTTAAACTGTAGCATATATTGAAGACCTTCATGGGCTTAGATATCTAATGAGCTGTTCACTTAGGAGTGAAATCACATCAGAAGGAAAAACTCCCTAAGAAAGACCCATGTAAATGTGCCAAGTCTCTTTTGCTTTATCTATGTGGATGCATTCCCTCTCCCTCCCCAGCTTATGAACTCTTAAGGAAAAATGGAAAGGAAAGAAGAAAAAGAGAGGTCATAACAAATTATTCAAACTGAGGTTTCTTCTCCATTGCTAATGCTTAGCTATGGCAGTCACATGCTGGAGAACATTAATCCTTCCAAATATTTAGATAGGAAGAAACACAATTTACCACTAGAGGATTGCTTTCTGTGCTTATGTACATGCATGTGTGTGTCTAAATGCATGAACATGCTTACATAATGCACAAAAATATTATTTAAGTTCCTAAAGTTAGCTAAACACTATAAAACTAAAAATCATAAAAATAAATTCTACGTGCAAATATGGTAACTTAAAGGGGGGAAAAAATCAAAGCACAAAAGGAATAAACTTTGGCATTTCAATGCATTTTTGCCTGGATGGAAATAATGCAAATTCCTCACATAATCTGGTTTCCCATATGAACTGTGCTGTATAATGCTGAAGAAGGCGAAACTGACTGTTTTCCCTGTGTGTATGTGTGTGTGCAAGAGAGAGAGAGAGAGAGAGAAAGAGCGAGAGAGAGAGCATTGCATTCAGATACATCATTATAAACAAGTGCACAATAATCAATCTTGACAATCTGTATGGCCATTATTCATTATCTCCTACAAAGAAATGCCTTGTTAAAAAGCAGCTGTTTCAAAGATGAGCATTCCAACTTATTTTCAGTCACTCCCTTGCCCCCTTGCTGCCCCATTTGTGAACTAGAGAAGTTTTCCTCTAAATATCCAAAGCTGTTTACTACCAACAGTGAAACTCCACAAGTGATGTGCAATATTTGTAACAATTTGTAACAATGCTATTGCATCATGACTAACTGCAAGGGACCTTGGCATATTAAAGCAACTCAACCAGCAGCTTGAGGTGTAATGTTCAACTTGCAATCCAACAGCATTGGGAGGGCTGCATGATTTCTACCCTTGCACTCAACTCTTGTCACTTTAATAGCTACAAAAACAGGAGGTTTCTTATGTGAACCAGACCTTGGAAAGTTACTTTTGGACTACAGCTCCAAGATTATTCAACTAGTATGACCAATGGGGTGTTCTGAGAGTTGTACTCTGTCATGTTTTTCCCCCCCCCATCTCATGAAGAAAAATCCTGCAATTGCTACCAGCTTTTCTGTGGCAATCATATGTTCTTGCATTAGCTTGTAACCATGGAGTTTATCAGACTCAAGTTTTGGACCCTGCAATTGCGCTAAGGAAGTGTAAAGAACGTTGCGAAATGACTGTTTTGCGTGATGTCTTACCACATTGCTTGCTTTTCCGTCATTCCCCCGTAACGTTATGTTAGCGCTACAATTGCGTGAATGTTGCGATTTGCGTGATGCGAAACCATGCATAGTGGAACTGTCTACTACACCAGCACCTTCCTTTTGTCTTTCGCATTTCGCATCAACATATTTGCGCATGCCCTTTGGAGGCTTTGGTGGCATCCTGACCTTTGTGCTTCCGGGGGAGCAAGGGGGTTCCCCTCCATCTCTAGGGTCCTATTTAGCAGAGGGGAGGGGGAGAAGGAAAGAGTCGAAGGAAAAGGGGGAATCTAGATGCAACAGGTGACAGAAGGCAAAAGGGCAAATCAGGGTGACTTTTGGAGTGCAAATGCAGTATTTTTCCCCATTATTTTTATTATTAAATATATACACCCCTGTCTTTATTTTTATTTATTTTTTCATTATTTTTATTATTAAATATATACAAAATGAGTGCATGTTTTGTGTTTTTTGCTGAGGAGAGAGAGAGAGAGAAAGAGAGAGAGTGTATATATATTTGCCCTTTGCAACAGTATCCCTTTGCTGGAAGTCAGCTAATAAAAGTGAAAGGTAACAATAATAGGGCACTTTTTTCCTTGGAGAATCCATGCTAAAATGCGAATGTTACAATTGAATGTTACATTTGTTGCTTTTGTCAATTAGGCAATTGGCAAAACGATACATGCTTTTGCAAGGAATTCAGGGACAGCTCTGAATTGCTTTTAAAAGTCATAAAATAATGCATGACAATCGCATCCTTTTCTGGCATTTACGGTGATAAAATTATTATTATTATTATTATTATTATTATTATTAGTGCAAGAGGCATTCTGGGGTGATAAGGAGTGGGGGATACAGGATGCATTATTTTTATTATTAAATATATACACCCCTGTCTTTATTTTTATTTATTTTTTTCATTATTTTTATTACTAAATAAAATGGAATGGATGACCCCTAGGGCCCCTTTCCTTTGCAGACTCCTAGGTGTCCATGCAGGACAGAGGAATGGGGCAGGTATGGATGACCCTTAGGGGCACCTTTCCTTTGCAGCCTCCTAGGTGTCATTGCAGGAAAGAGGAATGGGGCTGGAATAGATGACCCCTAGGGGACCCTTTCCTTTGCAGACTCCTAGGTGTTCATGCAGGACTGATGAATGGGGCTGCAATGGATGACCCTAGGGGCCCCTTGCATGTGCAGCCCCCCCAGGTGTCCATGCAGGACAGAGGAATGGGGCAGGGATGGATGACCACAAGGTGCACCTTTCATTTACAGCCTACTAGGTGTCCATGCAGGACTGAGGAATGGGGCTGGGATGGATGACCCTTAGGGGACTCTTTCATTTGCAGCCTCCTAGGTGTCCATGCAGGACAGAGGAATGGGGCTGGGATGGAAGACCCCTAGGCGCCCCTGTCACTTACAGCCTCCTAGGTGTCCATGCAAGACAGAGGAATGGGGGTGGGATGGATGACCCCTAGGGGCCCCTTGCATGTGCAGACCCCCGGGTGTGCATGCAGGACAGAGGAATGGGGTGGGATGGATGACCACTAGGTGACCCTTTCATTTGCAGCCTCCTAGGTGTCCATGCAGGACAGAGGAATGGGGCAGCCTCCTAGGTGTCCATGCTGGAAAGAGGAATGGGCTTGAATGGATGGCCCCTGGGGGTTCCTTACATTGGAAGCCTCCTAGGTGTTCATGCAAGACAGAGCCACCCCCCTCCCTCCCCAGGGGTTGTCCTGGAAAAGGAAGGCCACCAGAAGGGAATGGGGTCAAAAAGCAGCCCAGCATCATGGGAACTTTGCAATCAGTAACTTTAGCGTTGTGTTGCGCTGCCGCCTACCACACCAAACCATTTCGCAACACATTTTGCAAGATAATGGGAGACCATGGCCTGGCTTCCACTTTTGCCTGCAATGCCCAAAAAGGGGAGGAATGACGCTTAAACTATGGGAGCGTTGCGCAATGGGCTCCCATAGAAATGAATGGCGTCTGGAAGAACATCGTGCTTTCACGTTATTGCGCAACGTGGGTGACGCTAACATTGCGCGATAGGCAGGAAAAATCACCAAAAACTCTCGTCTGATAAACTCCCTTGTTTGACTGCAGCGCAAAGGAGACCTCACTACAGCAATTGGCACACTCTTTTTTCCAACAAGTGGCAAGTGGTAGTTGCTTGACTGGCACCATATATCAAGAGCCACTGATCTGAGTCACTTCTGTGATGGGATGTGGTTGTTGAATCTTGAGTTGTTATTTTATTTTATGTCCACTTACAAAGCTTGCTTTAAATGTTTCTTAAAGTTTAACAATAGCTACAGGGGGGAGGAATAGAGCAGTGTGTTTTAAGACTGTTGTTCCACTATGCCTTAGACCCCTTGTGAAAGTCAGCAAGGAGATGTCAGGGGACAGCTTGTTTATATCATTGCACATTTCCCCCAAAGGGAAGTGCTGAATGGCACACACCCATGGCTTGTAATGGAGAGGCCCAGGAGCACCCGGTTCGCTGTAATGCCTGAGTGTGTGTCCAAATATATGTTTCCTAATATGTCTTGTCCTGGAAGGCAAAGGTCATTTTATTGCAGAGGCTTTGGGCAATTTTTGTTGTGGACAAGGCTTCTGCGAAAGAGGCTTTCAAACTGATTGTAACTTTCTTGTATTGTTACAATCTTATTTGAAATGCTTGGGATGATTTTTTTTAAATTTTGGAATACCTATATTTTTATATACATAATGAGATCTCTTGGAGATAGGACTCAAGTCTAAACACAAACTTCATGTATGTTTCATCTATACCATATAGACTGAAGCTCATTTCATATATTTTAAATAATTTTGTGTATCTAACAAAATTATTGTACATTGAACTGTCAGAAAGCAAAGATGTCACTATCTCAACCACCCATGAAAAAAAGTTTTGGTTTTTGGAATATTTAGTACAGTATTTCAGAATTCTGGATTTTTTTAAAAAAACAATGTTTACACTTTTAGTTCTCTCTCTCTCTCTCTCTCTCTCTATATATATATATATATATATATATATATATAATTTTAATGTAAGCGGCACCAAGCCCCATTTGTCAGAGAAGTCACAAAATGAAAAATCCAACCACCCAACAAAACTACCTGTTCCATTTCCCTGTGCCACTGCTCTTACCTGTAAGACTTTCTCCTTCAATATTCATCTGAAATCTACCCTCCATTGACTTAAGCCCCATCTAGTCTTGCCTTCTGAGGCAGCATTAACAATCCTCTTTGCAAATGTGGGGTTATGGCGATGGTGGGGTGGCCCCAGCTGAGGATCAAGAGGGACAGAGGGATAGACACAGAAAAACACTTGGAGTGAGGATACAAGAGACCAAAACAATGGAGTTTATCAGACACGAGTTTTTGGCAATTTTTCCTGCCTATCACGCAATGTTTGCACCTCCAAAATTGCGCAATAACGTCATAGCGTGATGTTCTTCCAGACGCCATTCATTTCTATGGGAGCCCATTGCGCAACGCCCCTGTAGTTTTAGCGTCCCTTTTTGTGCACTACGGGAAAAAAGGGAAATCAGGCCTTTGTCTCCCATTACCCTTGCAAATGCGTTGCGAAATGGTTTGGTGTGGTAGGCAGCAACGCAAAGTGACGCAAATGTTACTGATTGCAAAGTTCCCATGATGCTGAGCTGCTTTTTCACCCATTCCCTTCCGGTGGCCTTCCTTTTTCAGGACAACCCCGGGGGAGGGGTGGGTGGGAGGGGGGGTACGTACAACTAACGTATGCAAGGGATTCCCCCAAGGGCCATTCGGTGCAGCCCCTTCTTCGGTCCTGCAGGAACACGTAGGATCCTAGAAATTAAAGGGACCCCACAGGGCCTTCCACTCCTGCCCCGTACTTTGTCCTGAAGGAATACATAGGAGGCTAGAAATTAAAGGGACCCCAAAGGGTCATCCATTCCAGCCCTGTTCCTCTGCCCTGCAAGAACACCTAGGAGGCTAGAAATTGATGGAGCCCCAAAGAGCCTTCCACTCCTGCCCCGTACTCTGTCCTGAAGGAATACATAGGAGGCTAGAAATTAAAGGGACCCCAAAGGGTCATCCATTCCAGCCCAATTCCTCTGCCCTGCATGAACACCTAGCAGGTTAGAAACTGAAGGAGCCCCAAAGAGCCTTCCACTCCTGCCCCGTACTCTGTCCCCGTACTCTGTACATAGGAGGCTAGAAACTGGAAGGGGCTTCTCCCCTCTCCCCCCCGGAAGCACAAAGGTCAGGATGCCACCAAAACCTTCAAGGAGCATGCGCAAATATGTTGATGTGAAATGTTCAAGCCAAAAGGAAGGCACTGGTGTAGTAAAAAGTTCCGCTATGCATGGTTTTGCATCACGCAAAACGCAACTTTTGCGCAATTGTAGTGCTAACATAACGTTTCGGGGGATTGATGGAAAAGCAAGCAATGTGGTAGAACATCGCGTTATAAGGTCATTGCGCAACGTTTGTTTCACTTCTTTAGCGGAATTGAGGGTCCAAAAACTTGTGTCTGATAAACTCCAATCAAATACCCCACTTTGTTCTAGAACAAGTATGGGCTTGCTGAGTGAAGCAATTCAGTCTCCTGAAGATGAATGGAAACTGGAGTTAGGGAAGAGAGAATACAGGAAGCAGAAAGAAAAAGAAATGAAGAGAATATGCATAATTAGCATGCATGTGTAATGAGGAAAGAAGCCATCCTGTCCTAAAGGTAAGAACACCTGGTACTTAACACCAACTAGTGATATTACCACTGTATCCTTTACTCAACTAGGGTGTGTAGATGTCTTTTATTTTGCAGCTGAGGGAGGGCTAATATTTTTCAACCTTTATGTCAATAGCAGATGACTAAAAAGGCCTATAAAACAACTGATTTCAGAGTCTGTAGTCATTTACTTAAATTACTGGGTGAAATAACCCTTACTTCCTCAGGCCTTTCAGTACAATCAGACAAAGCTTTCCCTCATCAAATTTCAGACTAAAGTGTCTCTTCAGTGACAACAGAAGAACATCCCAACTGTACAATAATGATTGGTGCTTTTTGGATGCACAGCTTTTAAAAATAGTAATGAGATGATCAGTACTAATGAGGAAAGGGGATTTACACAACATCCATTAAAAAAAATTTTTTTTGGGGGGGGGGGAAGTCCACAAAAGTGGCATCCACATCACCTTCATGAAGTGGCTGGCTTAGCTCTGTAGGGATGAAGATGTTGGACACTATCACATGGGGAAAAAGAAGCGGTTTGAGGAGCTACAGTCACACAATTCTGCCAAATGTTTCACACAGAATCTGTTTGCACAACAGCACACTTGAAATAATATCACACTAGCATTTTGCACACATCCACGAATTGTTAGTATATCGCAAGTGATAGTTTTGCACATGTGTGGCATATCGGCACAACTGCACATACCTGCTAATCATGTTCCCAGACCGCAAAGAATAAAGTTAGCAAAATAAAATTTATTACCTCATCACATTGTTTTAATCAAGTGTTAACTAAATTGTGCGCCACAGCTCCAAGGAACACTGAAATCTACTGCAAAACTGATCCTGGCAATGAGAATGGATTGCAACCACCACAATGCATTCTGAGCAGTAATGTAGCATGATTGACTTCCACACTCTCTCAATCATGCTTGATCCCGCTATCGTGAATGAATTCATGGGAGTTCCCCGAGAATGAAATGTTGCTCTCTACTGCCGCTGCTGCTACAGATTTTGCACGACATTGTGTGATAATGCACAGAATAATTGTGCAATTGTACTCTTTAAACAGTGTGATAATTCTCTATTGAGAAGAGCTGAAAGAGGGGGGGAGTCAGCTTGTTTTGTCTGGGAACATGAATGAATAAATAGCTGGGTAATTATAGGCTCCTACTATCTTATATAAGGGAAACTGAGTGCAAGTTTGTTTGCACATGTCTGACAAATCAGTTTCTCTATCCCAGTAGTTGTACTTCTATTGCACTGGGATTTTTGCGATCATGCAGCTGCCATGTAGAAAGAACCATTTGTGATTCTTTCTTGTGTTGCTTAGAATGAAAGTTGTCAGCACCAGCACTATGGTGAAACAGTGGAACTTTAGACCGGCTGAGTACCAAGTCTGCAAACTAGAACTACACACTTCTCATGGGCCTAAGAGGAGTTGTGGCCTGCATTTTTCTTGTGCAAACAGGCCATTCACCATTTAGCCCTGCATGAGTACAGTAATTGCTGTGTGGTTTCATGAAAAATACTGGATGTAACTAAAGAATGTCTGTCCAGTTCATCCTTGCAGGTTTCATTCACCCAGTCCATAAGCCCCACATCTTCACAGGTTTCATTGCAACATCCAATAGGACCCACTCAAAAAGAGGTTACATTCCCACAAATACCCTCCCCCCCAGGAAGGTGTTGGGGGAGATGGGGTTGCATCCAGCAGCCATACTACTTCTACTAACCATCACAGCTGACAGCTGTAAGATGTTGGAAGCCTCTCTCATGTGGAAAGGCTTTATGTGCATGCATCATTGTGCATGTAGCACCTTTTCTCATGTCTACACAGACTGCAGAAAGGGTAGGATCAAGGCAGTATGCTGTGTGTCCCTGAAAGGTTCTATAAACCCTACCTAAAAAGACAGAAAATTAGAAGAAGGAGGTAGCCCTGCTACTGTTTTAGGCACACACTATGCCATCTCAATACCTTGAAGGGGAAAAACATAAGTTTAATTGTAAATGATGCTTAAGGTAATTTGTGGAAACTTTACCTTTGCATCTGCATTGGGGCTGTGCATAGGGGAACTAGATTTGATCTTGAGTCCAGTCTGCTGATTTGGATCTCAGCCTTATTTGACTCACATCAATCCAGAATGAATTCATTCCGAGCCAGACACTCAAGAATCCAAATTGCCAGTACTAATCCTTTTCCCGTAGATTATGTTGAAGCATTTTTTTATAATTGTATAGAAAATAAAAATAAAATCTTTAAAAAAAGAAAATGTAAAATGACTATAACTTTAATAAAAAAGCATACATACACTCACATAAAATTTCAAGACACTGTTGTCGCTAAAGAGAATTAGCCATGCAAAGTTTCACACAGGGTAACTTCAGGTAACTTCATATTAGGCACAGGTGAAGTCTGCTGTTTTTCAAAAACAAAACTATTTAGAAAACCTGCTGACTGCTCAGTCTTGGCAAGTCATGCTACTTTTATCCTGTCTGCTAATCCTGTTAAAATTTTAAGATTTGATATGAGCACGATAAAAACGACTTAAGGTTGTTGTTGCTGTTGTTGTGTATGTTCAAGTTGCTTCTGACTTTTGACAACACTAAGGTAACCTTATCACAGGGGCGATTCTTGGTAAGATTTGTTCAGAGGGAGCTTGTCTTTGCCTTCCTCTGAGGCTGAGAGTATGTGACTTGCCCAAGGTCACCCAGTGGGTTTCCATGGCCAAGCAGGGATTTGAACCCCAGTCTTCAGTTTTTTGGTCCAACTCTCAAATCACTCCACCACACTGACTGTCTGAGAAGAAGATGCTTCCATTTTGGGAGTTTATCACACTGCCCTGTTTCCTGAGCCAGGCATGGGCTGTAGCATTTTAAAAATGGATTTTAATGCACGCCTCTGTGCCCAGGCAGGAGGCATCCCGTATGCAATCTGGACTTCTCCTGTACTTTGCAAAAAAAGGGAGGAGGCATGCGGTAAAATCCATTTTTAAAAGGTTACAGACTGCACCTGGCTTGGGAAAAAGGTCAGTGCAATAAACTCCTTAGTCTACCACCAGTCCAACTGGTAAGTTTCAATGATTCAACTTAAAGAAGTTGGTTAATGACAAGAGGATACTTTACCAACAATCAGTGAGCTACCTTGCAGAAATCATCTTGATTTCACGCTTAAGGCAGTTGGCAATCTGAGCTGACCTTGGTTGAAACTTCCCTCTCATGGCCCTATATTTCCCATCCCATTTCATCTAGTTACCTGGCCAAACCTCAGTGTGCCCTAGAGGTCTACTCCTTGCTGCCTGGCTGCTGGGGCTTCTCTGTCTCTATAGTGAATAAAACCATTTCCTGCTGCTTCTTCAGGTGGTTGAGCAGGCTCTGAGAGTGCTTGAATACCCTTGCAATTTCATAGAATCATAGTGTTGGAAGAGACCTCAAGGGCCATCCAGTCTAAATCCCTGCCATGCAGGAACTCACTCCTGTTCATCTGATGCAGTGAAAGCAAAACACAATCCTGAGATCTGTTCCACCCTCAAAGTGGTTCCAGACAATACTATGTCTTTTCTATGGTGACTCAGACTGCCTGTCTGAGAGGCCCACTCAGATGACAATCAACAACTGTCTACCCCTTACTACACCTCTTTCATGACCTGTTTCTAATACAGCTATAACTATCAATGAAGAGATGCTGGAGGAGAGAATTGACTGTATAACTTCAATCACATAATCTCTCATTTGTCAAACTGGTCAACCCCTGACAAATCCCTCTGATCCCACTTAGAAGGGATTGGAGAATGTTAGTGCTCCAAGTGCTTCACTGTGATAGAAGAGCGGTGGTGAGATTCATGTCCCAGATTGCACAATAGAGCTGCCAATGAACGAAGCTCAACTTTCCTCTCACCCCTCCATGTCACAATCACATCACATCACTGCAGTTTTCTCCTTACATGGTCATGTCACAGACTGACTTTTCACACTTGACACCTACATCTGTTTCAAGAACTTATTACTGTAGAGTTCCATTACAGAACTGCTATTGTTGTGTGCCTTCGTGTTGTTTACAGCTTAAGGTGACCCTAAGGCAAACCTATCACAGTTTTTTTTTAAAAGATTCCTGTAGAGGGGGTTTGCTTTTGCATCCCTCTGAGGCTGAGAGAATATGACTTACCCAGGGTCACCCAGTGGGTTTCCATGGCTGAACAGAGATTCGAACCCTGGTCTCCAGCATCATAATCTAATGCTTAAACCACTACAGCATGATGTATTTCATTCCAGAATTAAACGGAGCAAATTTGATTCATTCCAGACCTAATACAAATCACTTTGTTAATTAGAATTTGGTCAAATCAGTTGCACAATCCTACCACAAACAACTTTCTGAACAGTGAGTTCCTGGGCTAGTCAATTCTCTGAGACAAAGAGGGTATGCTTGTGTAGTTATAGTAGAATGTGTAGCTTTAGAAAGAGGGATTTGTGCTTTTCTCTGGGTTTTTTTTGGGGGGGGGTTGGTATCGTCAGACATAACCATGACTATGGAGCTCCATCATCACAGTTATGTTTGATGATGCAAGATCTTGGCCATAGTTTTTCAGGTTATAAAGATGGCAATGTTCAATGCTAAACACTTCACAACCCAATAAAAGCCAAGGACACCATTTCCTAAAGTACAAAGAAGTAGCACCGAAGGAATAATCTAGAACAAAGGTAAGCAAAGATGGCCCGAAGGCCACTTTGTAACCCCAGACCCATGCATCAAAAATATTAACCTCAAAATGTGGGTTTCTTTTTTTTAAAAAAAAATATATACAGTATATTAATATTTTTAATAAAAAATGTTTCTGATCTTAGAGGCATCCAGGAATCATTGTTTTTGCATTGGAGGGGTACATAGTGCTCCCTAAATCCCTCATCCCGTCTGAAATTTAAATGTAAAAAAATGGATATGGACATCAGTCTACTTCCAATTTTATTTTTTGCACTTTTGGTCATTTCTGGGCCTGGTATGGCACACAATGGGTGTTGAAGGTAAAATTTTGGCTCCATGTTCCAGCAAAACCCTGGTCTAGAGGAACAAATATATTTCCTGAAGTACTGCAGTTGAAGTACAATATGTATACCAGCAGAAGCACCAATTTGAGGAGCTGTATGAATGCTGCATACATCAAATTAAAAATGCACATTTTTCATGTAAAAAGGCCATCAGAGGACATTTTGGAACTGGAGAGAAATTAAAGTAAACATACCGAAATGAAAATCTAGGGTACTCATAGAATCATGAAATTGAAAGAGACCATAAGAGCCACCCAGTCCAACCCCCTGCCATGCAGGAATACACAATCAAAGCACTCCTGACAGATAGCAATTTAGCTTCTTTTTAAAAATCTCCAAAGGAAGAGACTCCACCACTCTCAGAGGCAGCAAGTTCCACTGTCAAACAGCTCCTACCATTCCTAATGTTTACACTAACTTCATACTGCAGTTTTAATACATGCCTATGGGATCTTGAACAAGTCACATTCTCTCAGCCTCAGAGGAAGGCAAAGGCAAACTTCCTCTGAAGAAATCTTGCCAATAAAACCCCATGAAAGAGTTTCCATAAATAAGAAATTACTTCAACAATGGGATCTGGAGGTAGTCTTATTTAAGTATAGCCAATGAAATCAATCGGGCCTAAGTGACTAACTGAGGTCCCATTGATTTCAGCAGTTCTGCACTGAGTATGATTATGCCTGCATCCAGCCTGTAGTCCGTGCTAATTTTGACAGCACCATAAAACCCATATTCATCCCATAACAAAATTATTCTTATGTTACCATAGAAATCTCAGTAAATCTAAATATATATCTAAATTCAAAGATATAGCCATGTTAGTCTGTAGAAACAGTATGCAGATAGATCTTGTAGCACCTTTGAGACTAACTGAAAGAAATTGGCAGCAGGAGCTTTCGTAGACTTCAGTCTACTTGTACCTGAGGAAGTAGACTGAAGTCTATGAAAACTCATGCTGTCAATTTCTTTCTTTCAGTTAGTCTCAAAGGTGCTACAAGAGCTCTCTCTATATCTAAATACAGTATATAGTTAGGGAACAATCTTCATTAAGGAATGATGAAAAAGCGGAGTCTTCATAGGTCTGGAGTAGTTAAAAGGCAATAGACAGCTTTAAGTTTTTTTTCATTGTACACAAGCTAAGTTACAGAACAGCCTCATGAACATTGAAGGCTTCATAGCAGTGAACTGAAGGGTGCTAGTGTGTCTTCCTTGACTTGAATGCAGCCTACACATGATGGGGCACTAGCAGTAAGGAAGTCTCTGACATTTTGGTGCTTGAGTGATCCAGCCACCCCCACCCATCTATACATATATAGCCAAATAAAACAATGCCACTACAGTGGTAAAACTATTTATTTAATTTATACCCCACCTTACTTCCAAATAATGACACTCAGTGAAAAAATAAAACCAATGCAACTAAAACTCAAACAGATTACGCATCAGTAAAAGGAAAAAACAGAGTCAACTGTAAGCTGCTCAGATAGCCTTTTGGCTGAAGAGCGAGGTATAAATAAACATTATTATTATTATTATTATTATTATTCTGATGTGAGAATCAGAATAGTACGGTGTATCGAGCATGGGACTACAACTCTGGAGGGTAGGATTCAAATCCCCACTTGGCCATTGAAGTTCACTGGATGACCTTGGGTGAGTCACACTTTCAGCCTCAGAAGAAGAAAAGGCAATCCCCCTCAGAACAAATTTTGCCAAGAAAACCCTGTAATAGGGTCATCTTTGGGTTGCCATAAGTCAGGAACGACTTAGGGAGCTGGGGATGTTTAGCCTGGAGAAGAGAAGGTTAAGAGGTGATATGATAGCCCTGTTTAAATATTTGAAGGGATGTCATGTTGAGGAGAGAGCAAGCTTGTTTTCTGCTGCTCCAGAGACTAGAACGCAGAACAATGGATGCAAACTACAGCCAAAGAGATTCCACCTCAACATTAGGAGGAATTTCCTAACAGTAAGGGCTGTTCGACAGTGGAACAAACTCTCTCGGAGTGTAGTGGAGTCTCCCTCCTTAGAGGTCTTCAAACAGAGGCTGGATGGCCATCTGTCGGAGATGCTTTGATTGTGATTTCCTGCATGGCAGGGGGTTGGACTGGATGGCCCTTGCAGTCTCTTCCAACTCTACGATTCTATGAAGGCACGCCACAACAACAACAACAACAACGTGGTGTAGTGGTCAGAATGCTGGACCAGGACTCTGGGAGACCAAGGTTTGAATCACCACACAGTCATGGAAACCCACTAGGTAACCTTGGATAAGTCACACTCTCTCAGTCTTAGAGGAAGGCAATGAGAAACCTCCTACGAATAAATCATGCCAAGAAAATCCTATGACAGGACTGCCATAAGCCAGTGACTTGAAGACACATAAAAACAGCAGCAGCAACAAAAAGCCACAGTTGTCCAGTTAAAACCATCAATTAAGCAACCTAGCTTAATTTCCAAAAACCTGCCTGAATAAAAAGGTAGGACAGCATAGAGGGGTCCAATCAATTCTCTTCTGGTAGAGAATTATGCAACCTTGGAGTTGCCATCAGGAAAGCTCTATCATATGTCTCCACCAAACATACCTCTGAGGGTGGTGGGACCAAGAGAAAGCCTGGGCAGTTGACAATTCTATTATATGGGATTACTGATGAAATGAACCCCTCCTGCTGACTAATGACAGAGCTGGCTGCCAGAAAACCATTACCTAATAACAGGGCTGCTCCATGTGGCAAACCAGATACAAAAGTGTCTCACCCCTCCCACAGGAGGACTGTGCTGTCACTGGGCAATCAGGGCCGGCTCTAGATATTTGGCCATCCTAGGCTAGAAATATTTTGGTGCTCCCCCATAGCCCCTCAAAATGTAGGAAAAATGTAGGACATTCAAAAAATGGAGAACACAACCAACTAAAAGCCAAAACATTAATAAAAAACAATATAAATTCTGCGCTGTATTGTATTTCATTATTATCTTGTAAACCGCCGTGATCGAAGGAATGGCAGTATATAAATAAAATCTCATTCATTCATTCATTCATTCATGTTTCTCAGTCATGCTCAAAATGGAGAACATTTTGACATTCTTCCTGGATAGGAGGTTGGGATATAGCTTTGTGTGTTTTGTGTGTTTGATTAAGAGGAACTTCCTGACAATAAAGGCTGTTCGGCAATGGAACACACTCCCTCGGAGAGTGGTGGAGTCTCCTTTTTGGAGGTCTTTAAGCAGAGGCTGGATGGCCATCTGTCGGGTATGCTTTGATTGAGATTTCCTGCATGGCAGGGGGTTGGACTGGATGGCCCTTGCAGTCTCTTCCAACTCTACAATTCTATGATTCTATGACTCTATGACTCTGGAGACCAGGATTCAATGAAAATCTGATTCTCTTCAACAGAGAAGGCTAAATATCTTACATGGGGGCATGTGTCGATGACGTGGCTCATGCGCCGTGTCCAAATGGTGTGGCGCACAAGGGACGTCACAGTGCTTGTCACACTCTTTCAGACTTAAGGGAAGGTGAAGGCAAATCCTCTCTGAACAAATCTTCCAAGGAAACCGTTGGGCAAGTCAACACTCTCTTGGCCTCAGAGGATGGCAAAGTCAAACCCTCTCTGAACAAACCTCTCAAGAAAAGGCACACACTCATACACTCACACACACCCAAGTCACCAAAGGCAAACTCTCTGAACAAACCAAGAAAACCCACTAGGCATGTAAGTCACACACTCTCAGCCTCAAGGAAAGACTGGCAAAGGCAAACTCTCTGAACAAACCAGGATATTTTGAAATTCCTCCTGTGCAGAAATGTAGGACGTGTCCTGGATAAAGGATGATGTCTGGTCACCCTGGTAAAATGGAGGATGTTTTGACATTGCTCCTGGGCAGGGCTGAAATGTAGGCTGTATCCTGGATAAAGGAGGACATGTGGTCATCCAACCAAAAATGGAAGACATTTTGACATTCATCCTGGCCAAAAGGTTGAAACATAGGACACGTCCTAGAAAAGGAAGACATCTGCTCATCTTACAAAAAAATGAGGACGTTTTGAAATTCCTTCTGGGTAGAAGTCTGAAATGTAGGACGTGTCCCATAAAAGGAGGCCAGAAAAGAGTCAAGCCTTGATATCTGGGCCCCACAACATACCCCAGCTCCCAGAATCCCATAGCCTTGAGCCAGAAAAAGAGTCAAGCCTTGC
>NC_056522.1:321019864-321039787 GCF_019175285.1 Sceloporus undulatus | reverse complement strand
TATCTGGGCCCCACAACATACTCACACTCCCAGAATCCCATAGCCTTGAGCCAGAAAAGAGTTAAGCCTTGATATCTGGGCCCCACAACATACTCTAACTCCCAGAATTCCATAGCCTTGAGCCAGAAAAGAGTCAAACCTTGATATCTGGGCCCCACAACATACTCACACTCCCAGAATCCCATAGCCTTGAGCCAGAAACGAGTTAAAGCGCTGCCAAATAGGGTTATTTCTTCAGTGTGGATGCAGCCTGATGCAGCCTCTCGTTCCTCCCTCCCTCTCCTCCAGGTCTTTTTGCTGGCCTGGCGCCTCCCCCTCAGGCTCCGCAAAAAGTTTAGGGCTGGCACTTGCACTCCTCCTGGCTTTGCAAAAAGGAGCCAGGGCCAGGAGGAGTGAAGGTGCTTGCTGGAGCGTGTATGCGCAGCCCCAAACAAGTGCCAGGGCGCCACTTGCGCTCCTCCTGAAGCCAAGAGGAGCGCAAGTGGCACCCTGGCACTTGTTTGGGTGCACACTCCAGCAAGTGCCCTTTGCTCTTCCCTGGCAGCGCACAGACCAGCAAAGCCAGGAGGAGCGCTTTCAGAGCCCTGGTGCTTGCTTGGGGCTGGAGCTGTGTGCACACGTGCACTCCAAGAGGAGCGCAGATGGCACCCCTGAATTTTTTGCACCCTAGGCGACTGCCTATGTGGCCTATATGGAAGAGATTGCCCTGTGGGCAATAGATTGCATCCAAGGCTGTCCCAGATGCAGCACAGGGACAGTTGATGTGGTGTCATTCTGAATGATGTAGAAAGACTTTTGAATTACCAGTCATGGTGGGATAGGTTGGACATTTGGAGTCTTCCGTGGGAAGCAAAATATCAGGAGTAATCACTGAACATGCAGAAAGAGGCACCTCCTTCTAAAAGGAGGGCAAAGATGAAGGTGCCCTTAATGAATTTAAGCGTCTGGGGCTTGCCCTTTCTAGACTCTCATGACGATGTCACAACATTTGAGACTCCATGAACCTTCTTGTCTGCCACTGTATTGTGAGGACAATTTGGAGACATTACTTTTTGGGACGACAGCTACGTGACACCTGACTAAGGGATTCTGGGAGTTGTAGGCCAAAAAGCAACTTTTCTGAACTCTGATTATGGGATGAAGCTGCTTTCATGTGAGCAACAGATGCATGTAAGCCCAGACAGAAAAAAAGAAAGAGAGAGTTGTGGTGCCAGACTGATGTAATGCTTCTTCACCCATCAAGACAGGAGATGTGAAAGCAACTGTTTTCTTGTGGTTGAGAGTCAATTAAGACCTTTACTACCACATCTACACAAAAAGAAGAGGATCCAGTTCTGATCAAAATCTGAAAAGCTCAGATTTTGGCATGACCTTCAATAATTGGGCATTTCCCTTTCAGTATTTGCCAATCCCAAGGTGATTGGAACATTGTTGGCATGCACAGAGTCCTACTAACGCAAGCAATACATGATTAAATAAATATGCACATAGGGAAATAATCCTAACATGATGTTAAATGTACAGTACACACCACTTGCATGGATGAAGTTTGGGAAGCTTACTCTTTGGACTACAGTTCCCAGAATTCCCACCCAACCACTGGTCATATTGACAGGGGGTTCTATGAATTCTAGTCCAAAATAAGTAGCCCAAGCTCTGATTATAAGCAGCAGGACTGAACCTGAAACACAGTGCTACTGTCTTTTGTCAGGTCCCTAGCTACTAAAAAGGAGACACAAAAGATTGCAGCACCATAGTATTAATTTCCCATACAAACAAAAAATTATGCTCAAAATTCTGCAGCATAGATTCCACTCAGAGAGAGAGAGGGGGGGGGAGATCCCAGAGGTGCGAGTAGGGTTCAGGAAAGGAGGAGGCACTAGGGACCATCCATTCACTAAAGAGCAAACAAACAATGGATAATGAAGTGCACCATAGAGTTCTAGAAAAAAATCTTTATAGACTATAGCAAAGCCTTTGACTGAATATATCAAGAAAAGCTATGGAATGCTCTTGAAGAAATAGCAGCGCCATTACATTTAATAGTCCTGATGAGAAATTTGTACTTAGGACAAGAGGCTATTGTTAGAACAGAATATGGAGAAACAGAATGGTTCCTAATTAGCAAAGGATGCATTTTATCATGCTATTTGTTTAACTCATACAGAAAATATCACATGAAGAGCAGTTCAGACTCAGAAGGAAGAGGAAAAAAGATAGGAGGAAGGAGCATTAACAATCTAAGATATGCAGATGACTACTAGTAGAAAACTAGTACTAGTAGAAAACATCAGAGACTTGGAACAATTTCTATGGAAATTTAAACAAGAAAGTGCAAACGTAGGGTTATTGCTGAACACAAAGAAAACAAAAATAATGACCACAGAGAAATTACATAAATTCAACTGAGATAACAACTGAGCTTGGAAAAGTTCCTTTTCTGAACTACTACTCCCAGAATCCCCCCAAAAGCATGGTCCATGTAATAGGGAAGCTGTAGCTCCAAAACACGCTCTTTTGTAAGATAATGTAGAAGGTTACCTCTTTTGAGGGCATCTAAATGTGTATGGGGCAGCCAAATAATGTGCACTGCACTAGTATGAAGACATTTGTTTCCACTCTCTTCATTAGTTCTGTAGGTATTTCATGTCTGTCTAAACCTTGTATTGGCCTCTCCTGTAAACTCTGCTAAAGAGTTTCAGTATAACAGGCTAAACAGGATAGTTTAGTAGGTGACGGTCAATATTTATGCATATTACTGACCCCAAGAGCAAAACTCTCTTGCAATCAGAGATATCAGTAGCTCTGATCTCACCATAAACCCATGGGAACTATGCCCCGGGACAGACAGGTGGAAAGTGCCATCATGAGGCCAATTCTAGGGCTCAGGAGCCCTAGTATGTGCTGGCGGTGCCATTATTGCATGGCACTGCCCACACGGGGGGCATGTCCATGGCGCAAGCACAGCGCTGCACCTGCACATTGCAGCGCTGCATATGAGTCACTGATGCGCCACAGTGCACCAATGGTGCACTCGTGAGGTCTGCGCGGCATCCCAAGGAGAACCCGGTTCTTTTTGGGGCGGAGGGAGGCCGCGCCATTTGGCTGCTCCAGCCTCCCTTGGGAGCAGAAATGGGCACCTCCAGCCCGCCCTTTTTTGGTGGTCTGTCAAGCCCCTACATTTCCTTTCCAGTGCTGTCCAAAATACCATAATGTTCCAGTTCTACTCTGATCCTTTGCCATTTGCAATAGCTTTATACCATGATGGATACAAAGTTCATTAGTGTATCTGTACTATACAGGTCTATCCATTCCATGCTAGTTTAAATTGCCATTACTTCATCTAAGGGATTTGTAGTTTGGAATGGTAGGTAAGGAACTATAATCCAACCCTCAAACTACAATTTAGTACCATGAGGGCCAGAATTAAACTGCTTTAATCCTCAATCAAGAAAGCCAGCATGGTGTAGTGTTGGAGTGTTGGAATAGCAGTCTAGGGACTTTATCATACTGCCTTTACTCCTGCGCAAGGTGAGGGATGTAAATTTAAACAGGCAGATCTTATTGCATATCTCCTGTACCTGGGTAGTAGGCATCCTGTACCTGGGCTGGACTCCTCCCATACCTCGTAAAGAACGGGATTTTCCCATTCTTTACAATGTATTGGAGAAGTCTGGCCGGGGTACAGGATCCCTACTGCCTGGGCACAGAAGTGTGAGATAAGATTCACCTATGTAAGTTTACGTCCCGCTCCTAGCACAGGAGTAAAGGTGTTGTGGTAAAGTCCTTGAAAACCGGGGTTTCAATCCCCACTCAGCCATGGAAATCTGTTGGGTGACCTTGACCAAGTTACATTCTGTCAGACTTAAAGAAGGGCAAATGACAAATCTCCTCTAAAGAAATATTTCAGAAACCAACCCTAGGTGATAATCATCATAGGAGAAGCTCACCATAAGTCACATACATAACAACAATCCAAAATGTTTTCTCTGTGTAGCTTTGGAACTGTAGTTTCTTACATTTGTTTAGGGGAGCTGACTAGTGTTTGTTTAATCAAACTACAAATCTCAAGATTCCTTAAAATGACAATTAAAGAAGTATGATAGATCAGTGTGTGGCATAGGGCACACCCTGAATTAACATTTATTTATCTGATCAAAGCCCATCTCAAACCAAATTTAACCTCTGGTTGATGTACTTCATTTATATTTCACCTTTTGTGTAAAAAGCAGACCCTGAACCTCATAACAAGCTACAATATAATTTGTTGAAATCTGGCTTGTTGTGCTGTGTGAGCCTGATTTTCCTAACAAGGTGTTATTTGTTAACCAGCCACAAAACACAATCTGAACCTGTGGTTTGCTTTTGACTCATAAACTCCGGTTTGAACCGTGGCTTACCATGTTGTGGCTTGTTCCTTGCTGCCTTCTCAGAAACACCAGCTCAGTAAAGGGGTGGGAGACAAACAAACCAGAAATGAGGAAGACAATATACAGTTTGGCTGTACCATTAATGAACTAATCAATACACCATTGTTAATGCAAACAATGGTTTATCATGTCATACGAATGCATCAATTTAATTCAAGGTTAGTCTGCCATTCAGGAACACATCTGACACAAGCCTGCATAACTTCAACAAAGTAGCTGCATTGTGCAATGGGACCATGTCCAGATTATTGGCTTCTTTGCAAAACTCACACAATGAACAACCCACACAGCATCAAGTATGCTCCTTAGGAAAAGTGTGACTGCTAAAAGCACATTTATGGAAGAGGACAAAACAGGATACACATTTGCCTATGGCAGGGTAGACATGCTCTGGGTGTCAGAGGGACATTTTAGGATACTCTTTGCCCTCAAAAATCTATACTGCTGCCATTTAAGCCAACCTGGAATAATGTCAGGACCTGGAAGTCACACTAGAATAGAATAGAATAGATCACTTCCATAATGTAATGAGGCGCAGCCTGCCTGAATGCTGAATCCAAGTGCTGTTTCAAGGCCTTTGTTGCCCTTCTTATTGGCCATTTAGCTTTAAACCAGACTTGGAGCACACAGCATTTCAAATGGAGGAATGTCCTCTGTAAAAAATATTGTACATTTCCATTATGTTTTACTCTTCTGATTGTATCTGCACCTGTCCAAGAGGTTCCACTCCAGGCATTGAAGAAGTGTATTGAATCCATGAAAGCTTATGTTAGAAATGTCTTCTTCCCAGTTAGTCTCAAATTGGTTCCTGTATGTCTTTTTGTAAGCCTGAGGGCAGGGAACCGTCTATTATCCCCTCTGTTGTAAACTGCTCGGATTCCCAGTGATTGGGCAGTATATAAATAAAACCTATTATTATTATTATTATTATTATTTTTGTCCTCTATGAAGCAGGTGATATAGCAACCCAATAAGAAGCATTGGAGTTGCCCATCAAGAGTGCAGGGGGAAATGCATATAATCTTGAGGAAAGGATTTGTAGTGACACTAAGTGATAGCTAACATATGTTTATAAGCACATGCTTTATAGAATTTCAGTTGTAGGAAGGATAACCCTAATGAGGTTATAAAGGTCTTTAACAAGAAAAAGTAATTTCGGTTTACAGCTACCCTGATTTGGGTTTGTAACTTAGGACTCCCATTGTTCATAAATTAGAAGGTTTACGTTTTCATTCGGCAGTGTATGACAGCTAAAAAACACAATGATAGTATCCTTATGAGACTATGCTGGTAGTCTGTTCCAGTTTGAGGGAGGCAATGATAGTGTACTAAATAGCATTGGGTGTGTACATGAAAACCAAAGATCAAATGACTGCTTAGCTAGGAAACCTCATTGGGTGGCCTTAGGCAAGTCAACATTTCCTAGGGTTGCTGTTGGGAGAAGAAGGGGAAAGAATGAGATAAGGGCACAATGTATCCTGGCCCGAGTCCTTGGAGTAGTGTTGAAAACAAACACACCTTTAGGAAAGAGATTGCAAGGATTATTCCAAGAAGCCAGAATGATGGGCATTTTCAAATTGTGTAGGGCAGAAAAACTAATTAAGCTATTGTCGTCATGTCTTGGAAAACAATTTTCAGATAAGGAAAAGCCAGATATACAATGGCTGCTGGTCAGGAGAAGGCCTTGCTTGGTCTTAAAAAGATGAACCATCTGTTGTGGATGCAGGAGAAAAACAAACTTGACAACCTTCAAAATTTTGAAAACCTGGGCTCAGGGACAGTCATGGACATTTTACTGACTGAGGCGAAGGACAAGAGTTGCCCTCTGCCTGTCAAAACTACCCAGACTGGACATTGCATCGTACCTTGACAACATCCTTCAACACACCTGAAGACACCAGATTAGTTTAGATTAGTTTACAGTGGAGGGCAACTGGCCAAGGGCCTGGCCCCACTGCCCCTTCCACATCATCATTAAGATTCCCAGATCTCAGGGACTGGCTCCTTTTTTACCAGTCTGATGCAAAGGGAAGGATTTTCAGATAACTGCCTTGGAAAGTATGTGTGTATGTACCTATCTTCTTCATTTGCTTTTATATGTTGTTCTTGATTTGAATGGCATACTCTGAGCAATTGTGCTTGGTGCTTAATGTGTCATGCTTAATGACATTAACAACGACTGGTTCTTGTCACATCAAAAGTCCCTAATTCCTTCAGGGTTCTGGCCCTGAAATCTCAGTACTCAGAATAGCCCTGAACTGGCAGTCCTACTCACCAACTGCTACCTGAAATAGCAGCCTCACTCTGCAAAATACCGTAGTAGGCCTGCTTCCTCATGGCTGTTTCTAAAGTAAGAAAAACACTTAAAAAAATCACAGTTCAACAAAATCCCAAGCTCAAACCTGATCCTTCCTTTTATTGAATCTCAGGGCAGTGGGCAACGCTGTTGTATGCCTTCAGTTTGTCTCTGACTTATGAGGACCCTAAGGGTTTTCTGTGGCTGAGAGTATGTGACTCACCCAAGGTCACTCATTGGGTTTCCATGGCCAAGTGAGAAATCAAACCCTAGTGTCGAGAGTCTTAGTCTTAAAACTCAAAACACTACACCATTTTACCATGCTGGGTAAAATACAACACACAAAGATTTTAAAAACAACTGGCAACGTCTTGAAGTAGGTAACTCCAGAAAGCAACCAACAGTGAAATGACCACTATAAGATCAAATTGGAGCCATTGCCTACTGTCATCTGTTCCATCTTAAAAAAAACAATGACCAAAAATATTACTTTCTCCAGATATCGTCAGCCTATCTGCACAAGGCTGCTCTTTCTCTTAGATAAGACAATTGAGCACAACAAAGAGAAAGGGGGGAAACTAGCTGACAAAAGTAAATTCTAACAATACTAAGAACTCTAAATACTCTAGTACAGGGACAAGGAATGTGTTGGCCTCCAGATGCCTCCATCTCTCATAACTCTCATCACTGGTTATGCTAACGCAGTTTGACAGTACTCTTGAAAGGCCACATGTTCCTGCCTCTTAGCACAGCATATTCAAACCCCTTCATGTACAACAAGTTGTAATTCTTACAACAACCCTGTAAAGTAAGACAATACTGTATTGTATTATTTATCCCTGTATTACAGATGAAAGTTGGGCTGGGAATGAAAAAACCCACCTAGTGAGTGTATAGCAGAGGCAAGATACAAAGTGGGGATTTGCTGATTTAGAGCTGTTTCTTTGCTAGTACATTATCTCCTTTTGCCCTATCATAATCAAATGACCTGAAATGCTTGCAATGTGCATATGCTCTTGCTAAATATTTCAGTCCAACTTTGATCCATGTATGTCAAAAGAATATACCAGTACCACAAAGAGAGAGGCAGGTTTTGGGGTGCTTCTAAAAGAAAATGGGATAAAAGGAAGAAAAAGAGAAGGAGACAAAACCATGCCCACCACCAGTCCTCTGGAGAGGACATCTCTGTTGGGCTTTGCCTCCAACCATCAACAACAGGCTGAGGAACCTTATGCCAATGAGAATTTATTTTTAAATTTGTTTTCCCTTCCCCTCCCAATCTTTTTTTCCTTTAGTGTTGCATCTTTCCAGCTATATAGCAGAGCATAATTACAAGAAAGGAAGGAAGGGCCTATCTAAATAATGCCAACAACTTTGTTTAATAGTATAATGGTGTAGCTATTTTCCCTTAGAAAGATATTTTCAAAATCCAGTTGGGCATACTCTCCAGCAACTATATGGAAGACTGTAGCCATTCATTTCTCTCCCCCCACCCTCCACTGCCCAAAAAAACCCTTCTTCAGCTCTGCTCTTGTTCAAAAGTAAATCACACAGAGGTCAATGGGGTTTAATCTTAAATTAGCATGCACAGGATTACAACCTAGAAGGGTTATTGTATTAGTTGATCACAGGTATGAAGATAATCCTGTGACACCATAAAGATGCTGAAAGCAAAAGATTACTGCATCAGAAACATTTCTTTGACATTCTCTTCATTGTTCTATCATGATGGAAACTTGGAAAGGCCCAAGTATGTTAAAAAATCCTACTTAACTTTGGAGCAAACAACTCTCTGACAACTAGAGACAGCAAAACCAAAAATCTTTCCACAGAGGCCATCTTCTTCCCAAACCACTCAGGATCACCATCACAAGTTCCGTCCACATTGCAGAAATAATCCAATTTGATACCGCATTAACTGTCATGGCTCAATGCTACAGAATTGTGGAAATGGAGCTCTTGTGCCACAACAAACTACCATTTTCCTAATTCCATAGCACTGAGCCATGGCAGTTAAAGCAGTATCAAATTGGATTATTTCTGCAGTGCAGATGCAGCTCTAATTAGAGACCCATTCCTACCCCGCCCCCACTTCTCCCAGGGTAGTCACTTTGCCCTATAGCAGTTCATAGGGAATACCAGGAAAAGCTATTCACACCTAGCTCTCATGCTGAGCCTTTCTGTCTTTCCTTTTAGAAGACATACATCGAAACTGATGACTAATAGTTTTTGAAGAGTACTAGCAGGTTGTGAGCAGCTACAACAGGACAAAGAAAACAGTTTGGGTATTCTTGGGAAGTACTATACTAATTTTAAAAATGCACCATAATAATATTATTCAGTATTATGTTTTAGATATTATTTTAAAAAAGTCACCCAGTGCTCAAGATAAATTTGCAAGGTTTCCAATTTTTTGGGGGGGGAGGGGGAGCAATGGTGTCACTATGGTTGGTGTGCCCCAGTGTAGTAACTCATGGTGCCACCCTCCCCATTGACCTTCTCCCATATCACACCACACCAAATCCTTAGTAATGCTTTTTTGCACTAATGTTACTTGTAAACGATAATTCCCATATACCATTGAATGCAATGCTAATAGCTGTGACATAAACAAGAAGCAAAATTAATATTAAACCTTCAAATTGGAATATCATACACACAACCTAAATATATGTACATATACATAGTGAAGATTTGGTTACAATTTGATGTTTTTAAAGACAATTTAAAAAAGAATTAAACTTTTTAAAAATTTCATATTTTTTTTTAAAATTTGAAATTTTAATTTAAAAACATTCTGGGGCCTCTTCTTTCTCCTTCCACTGAGCATCACCTCACTCCTACCATTTCTTAAAGAATTTTAAAGGGAAGCAGGTGAATGCCACAGCCCATTTCTGTCCAAGTAAGTGTTTGAAGAGCAGTGGTGTCAACCCCCCCCCCCCTTTAAGGTATCATCTGTTACGGTCTGCACCCCCTGCACCCGCTAGTGACGCCACTGGGGGGAGTATGCTAATTAGAGATTTATCAGGCTCAAACTATTTTTAATAATAAAATTACTGTTTTCTACTAGGTCTGAAGACAAACGTTGGATACAAATAATTATTTACCAAGTAGTAACTTTCTACTGAGTGGTTTAGATAATTACTAGGTAAGTTGCAGTTACTCAGAAATTGGAAGGTATGTCCAGTGTCCAATCATCCTGAGGGATACAAAATTCCAGCACAATTTTATTCTGTCACAGATGTAACTTTAATTTCATCAGCAATCCAATACACACTTTATTGGGAACATGCCCCATTTGTTTCAATGGGGCTTACTTCTGCATAGACTGTAGGCATGCATTCAACTGCAGTGTTAAAACAAGTCTTATCAGCGTTTTAAAAAGAATGAGGGAGGGGGAAAGGAGTCTTGTGGCAACCTTTACCAGATTTATTTTAGCATGAGTTTTTTATGGATTCCTATCTCCTCAATCTACCTGAGGAAGCAGACTGTAAAGCACAAAGTTTTGTGGTAAAATAAATCTGTTCCTTTTAGTGGTGCTATAAGACTACTTCCCCCCCCCCCTTTCCTTTTACTGTATACTGAAACAAGACTAGCACCACTATCTCTTTGAAAAGTTCTGTCATCTGGAAAGCAATGCCCTCACTTCTGTGCCTTAATGTTGTGTTGTAAGTAGGGTTGCCATAATTCTGGACCTCCAAACTGGAACAAATGGACAAAAGTAGGACAAAATTTTCAAATGTAGGACACATTTTAAAAAAATGGAGGACACGCAAAAAATTGATTATTTTTTTAAAATGTTAATATAAATGCATGTTTCTTAGGCATGATCAAAATGGAGGACATTTTGGCATTGTTCCTAGACAGATCACAGAAACGGACTTCCCTTTCTGGTCACCCCCCCTCCCCCATTCCAAACAGCACATTTGGGCATTGAAGAGGAGGAAGAGTGGAAAAGGCAGAGGAGGAGGAAGAAGGGGAGGAAGAGGGGAAGATGAGGAAGAGATGGAGAAGAAGAGGAGGAGGAAGAAGATGAAGAAGAGGAGGAAAGAGAGGAAGAGGAAGAAGGGGAGGAAGAAGAGGAGGAGGAGGAGGAGGAGGAGGAGAGGAAGAAGAAGAGGAGGAAAAAGATGAAGAAGAAGGGGAGGAAGAGGAGGAGAAAGAAGAAGGAGGAAGAAGGGGAGGAAGAAAAGGAAGAGGAGAGGAGGCAGAAGAAGAGGAGGAGGAGAAAGAGGAAAGGCTCTTTCCTCTGCCTGGCTGCCTCCGTCGCCAACGGAGGAAGCCAGGCAAGGGAATGGGGCCTCGCTGAAGCGAAACTCCAAATCCCTGCTTGGCTGCCTCCGTCGCCGTTTTGCCCCCACCCCCGGGATTCCCCCCCCCGCGATGGAGGCAGCCAGGCAGGGGTTTGGGGCTTCGCTTCAGCCGTCCTCCAAGCCCCAGCCAAGCCTGGAGGACTCCGCGATTGCGGAGGAGCCTCCAGGGCATGGCCAGGGCTTGGGAGACAGCCATCCTCCAAACCCCAGCCAAGCCTGGAGGACTCGCTGGGGGGGAGAGAGTCCCAGGGGCGGGGCCAAACTGGGGGGGACCGTGTGGACCCGCCCCAAATCGGGAAGTCCCGCCCCCAGGTGGGATATGGGAAGCTAGTTGTAAGCCTTCTGTACTCTAGTTTAACATCCTATCACAAGACTTGGGAGATTTTCTTATGGCAATGGGATAAGGATGGGATTATCCCGTCCGTGACTGCGATGACACGAATGGCTTTCAATTCGTAGTGCCGATCCCACCATTAACCTATCATTAAAGTAGCATTGCATTAACGCAAATTTCCATTAATGCAAAATGCTGACCAATGTTGCTTTAATGACAGGAAAATGGCAGGAAAATGATGGGATCTGCGTGACTTCATCTGAAAGCCTTTTGCGCGATTGCTATCATTCATGCTTCCCAGAGGAGATAAATGCAAATCCCGTCTGAAAGTCCTTCCTGTGATCGTGTGGGACATAATCAAGCCTTTCATACTATCTTTATTGCTAGAATGAATGAATTAGTAACTCTATTTCAAATATCATTCAACTGTTTGATTCTTCCCACAGTGTTAACTGGAAACACAGTTCAAATGTAGTAAATTCTTGAGCTTTACTCTCCTTTTTAAAAACATCCCAAACCAGTCAAGCAGACTAAGATGTCTTGCACAGTTAGCTGAGAGAGCGCGTTACCACCCATATTTCGGTTAAAAGGCCAAACCTGTTTCTTTTCTAACTTCTTATTGAAGGTTCAAGATATGACTGGAGAAGTATTCTCTGCAAAAAGCTTCTCATAATTGGTAACACCAGTTTAGAGTCACCAGAGTTTAATAGAGTTTAACTTGTACCATATGTGCAACCACATGATGATTTAAAGTAGGGCTGGGAGACCTGTGGCCCACCAGATGTTGTTGAATTCCAACCTGTCACATCCATCATAATGTATGGCCATGGATGATGAGAGGTGCAGTCCAGCAACATCTCAAGGGCTACACAATCCCACCCCTCTGCTGTAAATACCATGTTAGACACCAAACGTCTAACATGTACCTGAGAGTAAGTTTCACTGGATCCTGTGGAGTTTTCTTCTGTGTAGACATACATATGATTGTGTTATTAATGGAACTTTCAAGAAGTAAGATTAATGTGCTTCCTGCTTGATGTAAATACCCTACATATCCATGGATTCTGCATCCCACAGATTAAACCATACATGGCTTGAAAATATTTTTAAAATACATCAAAACACAAACCTTGGCTGTGCCATTTTTATAAGGGGCACCATTTTATTATTCCATTATATAAAGTGGGACTTGAGCATCCATAGATTTTGGTATCCACAGGGGGTTCTGGAACCAAAGCCCGGTGGAAACCCAGGGCCCACTTTATTTACAAAATGAACGTCTACCAGAAATTTGCAGTCTTTTGGTCAATTACAAGACAAGGGATTCAAAATATTTGTATTTGTAATATAAAAGGGATCTCTACAGCAGTTGGCTGTAAGGTCAAAGCTGCATCAAGAACAGAAGATTACAAAGTATATTTAGCATCGACCCTTCGTATCCACTGTGGTTTGGTTCCAGGACCTCCTGTGGATACCAAAATCCGTGGATGTTCAAGTCCCATTAAGTACAATGAATAGTAAAACTGTGTCCCTTGTATAAAATAGCCAAATTAAGGTTTGTTGTTAAGAATTTATATTTTTAAAAATATTTTCAAGCCGTGGATGCTTGAATCTGTGGATACAGAGGGCCAACTGTATTTGAAGCAGAGATCACATACAGTGTTGTTATCTCGCCCCTCCTTGTAAGGCTCCCATATGAAAGGGGGAAATTAGGTAGTTAAAATTTTCCCTCTTGTTGCATCTGCTTGTTGAGGACAGCTTCGGTTTAACTGCTGCTTGTTATGGCAATGGGGGTTGGGTTAAGCCGTTGAGGAACTGCCCATGCTTTTTTGGAATTAAGCCCAACTGAAATGAATAGGCTCTTACTTTCAAATGACCACAGAGTCAGGATGATTTGACAGACATCCTAGCTAAGTAGCTAGCATGATATTTATCTGTTTGTTTCAATAATGGCATTGGTATCTCACCTCCTTATTCCCACAGATCAACATGTTATATATCTGGTGTCTCAGATCTTCAGTTCTACAGATCAGTATATTGCTATCTATCTGGTATCCCACTTCTTGAATCCCGCAGATCAATATGTAGCTGTCTGGTATCTTGAATTTCGCACATCATCATCTTACTATCTCTTATCCCACTTCTTGAATCCCAGAGATCAATATGTTGCTTTGGGTCTGGTATCTTGAATTTCGCACATCATTACGTGGCTATCTATCCAGTATCTTGAATTTCGCAGATCATTATGTTGCTATCTATATGGTATCCCACCTCTTGAATCCCACAGATTAGTATGTTGCTATCTGTTTGGTATCTTGAATTTTGCACATCATTATCTTGCTATCTATCTGGTATCTTGAATCCCACAGATCAACACGTTGCTATCTGGTATCCCACCTCTTAAACTCCACAGATCATTGTTGCTGCCTATCCAGGGAGACCAGATGTCCTCCTTTTCCAGGCCAAGTCCTGCATTTCAACCTCCTATCCAGGGGGGGATTTCAAACGGTCCTCCATTTGGAGCATGAATTTACATTTCTAGGAGTTTTTTTGCTTTTATTTGGTCATGTACCCCATTTTTTTCCTCTTGAAATTCCTACAGCTTGCGGTGCCCTGTCCTCCTTTGTGATGAGAACATCTGATCACCCTCGGTCTGTCTAGTTCAGAGCTCCAAAATTAAAACCAAACCAAAACACACAGATGAAAAAACCCCACAGAATTTCGAAAAGTTACTTCTCCCAGAATCCCCCCAGCCAGCATTGTCCAAACGCTGGACAAACTGAGACCCATCCACTGCCCACCACTGGGAGAAGGAGATGAGCTGCTTACCTGAGAAGGTGTCCAGGGCAGTGGGCTGGTATTGATCAGGGTAGCCATTGGTGGTGTAGCTCACAATCAGGCTGGTTTTGCCCACTGCCCCATCCCCAATGAGGACACATTTGATGCCCAGCTCTGAGCCACTGCCTCTGCTGGGGGTGCTGCATCTTCTTCTCCTTCTCAAGGGGGAGTAATCCAGTAACTCCTGGGGAGGCATCCTTTGGCCAGTGGGAAGGGAGACCTTTGGTGCCTCTCCTTTGCAAAAGTTGGGTGACTTGAAGCAAAAAGAAAGCAAAAGAAAAGAAATGGTAGTTGTAGATATTATTTCTTCTAATACATATCTTTTAAACCCCTCCTTAAGTCTTCAGGATGCTCCAGAATAAGACAGGAGTGTCCAAATGTGGGTCAAGACCTGTTTCCCAGCAGTTTCTCTTTCCCTGGGACTGCATCCCTCAGGTGTCTTGAAACTGGAGGCAGGGAAGGAGAGCATATTGCAACTCAGGTTTCTCTCCTGGGCGGGATTTCCACCCTCTTCACTTTACATTAACTTCCCAGACCAGTCTGGGGTTTCTGGTTGCTTTTTTTTTTAAACCCAACCTTTGTGATTTGCATGGGTTCCACCCTTTGTAACTTGATTCTGCATTTTGGGTGTGCTTCAACAAGTCAGAAGAACTCCTTGGCCATTTCATCCTTTTCTCTTACACTTCTGGGGCTGCATCTGCACTGCAGAAATAATCCAGTTTGACCCCCCTCTTAACTGCCATGTCTCAATGCTATGGAATTTAATGATATGGTTTTTAAGTGCTTTTATCTTTTTTTTACTGCATGATGGGTCCTTGGATTGGTTCCAGAACCCACCATGGATACCAAAATCTGTGGGTGTTCAAGACCCATTAAATCCAATGCAATACTGAAATGGTGTCCCTTCTATAAAATAGCAAAATCAAGGCCTGCTTTTTGGAATTTATGATTTGTTGGAATATTTTCTACCCGTGGATGCTTGAATCCATGGATGAAGAATCCATGGATAAAGAGGGTCAACTGTATTCTATTTTTTAAAACAAAAACAAGTGATCAGTTTTAATATTGTAATAGTTTAATTCTATTTTAATGGTCACTTTCTAATTGTACTGTGCTTTTAAATGGCAAGCTACTTTGACTCCCAATTTTGGAGGAAAGTGGGATATAAATAAATAGAATAATCATTATTATTATTTTTCTGGGAATTGTAGTTTTCTGAGATATTTAGCCTTCTCTATCAGAGAGCTCTGGTGCCACAACAAACTACAATTCCCAGAATTCCATAGCATTTCTTTATTTATTTCAAGGATTTATATCCTGCCTTTCTCCCACAGTGGGATTCATTGAACCATGGCATTTAAAATGATGTCAAACTGGACTATTTCTGCAGTGCAGATGCAGCTTGTGAAGGTAGTGCAGGCTGTTTAATGTCAGCTGTAAGACAGACAGATGGGTGGATGCATGGTGTTGTGAGACAGTTTTCACAGGGCAGGGAAGCCAAAGGCTGGTGGAGCAATAAGGATTTGAGTATCACTTACAACAGAAGAAGTTACTGTGGAAAACTTTTTGCATAGGGAATGACAAAAAATAACCTACAATTAATGCATTTTAATTAGAAAATATGTTGTGAGGCTTCCCCAAATGTAAATCGGTCTAAAACACAGTATTTTCCACATGCACAATTGCTGTGTAAACTAATTAACAGTGACTAGGCAGTAAATTTATATTGTGCAAGTCATACTGTTATAATAATTAAACCATTAACAGATCCCAATGAGCTGTGGTTTCTCTGCAGGGCTTGTACAGAAACTGTCAACTTAAAGTTCCTTCAAATATGTTATTTTCAGAAGGCAAGATAATTAAATTTGCCTTCTCTGATAAATCACTGAATGCCTGTATTATGTCATGGCATGTGTCAAAATGGAGAATAAATTTTCACATGCAGCTGTAGTGTGTGAAAAGATAACGACCTATAGTGTATAGGAGTAGAAAGGCTTACATGCATAGCGACAATATTCTTATTTGGGGAGGAAGCAATGCCCTGGTTGGCCTCCCCAGTCATTGCACCCCTGGGTGAGTGTGAGGGGCAGGAGAAAATATTACCATCTATAACAGCACACCTTCAAACCAGTCTTGGCTAGTCTTGCTTCAACAATCTCTTCTTTCTGACTTGCTTCTGGCGTGACCACCTTGGAGAAGAAGTTGCCCAAAAGTGTTATCATTGGAAATTTCAAATCACAGCTTGGAAAAGTTACCCATGCTGGCTGAGAGTTTCTAGAAGCTGAATATTTAAAATGACTTGCATATTCTGCTTCAAATAATTCATGCCTCAAGGGATGGTGCTCTTGTGTTGTGTTCTTTTGTCAACATCTGAAATGATTTTTAAAAAGGGAAGCAATTTATTTAATACATTAACTCAAGCAGCTTGCAGAGCAGTTTATGAAACAACATATTTGCCATATTATAACAGAGGTTTTCCCATGAGAAAGATGGGATCAGGCCTATTCTCAAAAAGTAAATGAAAAACCTTTCAATAATATAGGAAAGTCCCATGCTCACTAAAATCATATGCTGTGGAGTAGACCAGGCGGAATCCTCCAGCCACCATGCTCCCAGTAGGGTAAAAAGTAGCTTTTTAAAGGGGTAATGCAGGGTTTCTCCCCCTTGATATGATTCAGTTCCCAGTACTCTGAAAGTTCCTAACAATTTCATCAAGCTGCATCTACACTGCAAAATTAATGCAGTTTGACCCCGCTTTAACTTCCGTGGCTCAATGTTATGGATCTCTGGGATTTGTAGTTTTGTGAGCTATTTAGCCATCTATGTCATAGCGCTCTGGTGCCACAACAAACTATAAATCCCAGGATTCCATGGGATGGAGCCATGGCAGTTAAAGCAATGTCAAACTGCATTAATTCGGCAGTGTGCCAGCAGCCTCAGTGTCGACTCATCCAATTGTTTCCTCTTTGCAGGGTTGAGTGCCATCTCAACATTATAGTCCTTTTGTGGATCCAGTCCCAAAGAAAGTTTGTCTACAGCAATAATAATAATAATACTGTAATAATAATAATAATAATAATAATAATAATAATAATTTATATCCCACCTCTCCAAGCAGATCGAAGCTTTGCTTAAGATGACTGGTGTATCCATATGCTACCAATAGCCAGAAGATCATACCAGTAGTATCTTATTGCTCAGACTGGATCTTTAAATACCTTCACTAGCAGTGTTGCCAAACATGACAATATGGCTGAAGGATAAAGAGGAAGATCTTCCTGAAGCAAGAATGCAGATAGAGAGGTGAGGGTCCCAAGGGAAACCATCAAGAAGTAAGGGCCTTGGAAAAGAAGAGGTTGTGCCACAAAGGTGTCAGGCAAGGAAGGAATGCAGTCAGTCATGTTTACATTTCCATAGCCATTTGCACCATTTGGTGGGCACTCTGGCTCTGAATCCTCCTGGCCAATTCTTCAAAAGATTCTTTTTCTGTTAAAAAACAAAAAGGTATTACATTTCAGAACCCCACCCTTTCACTCAAAGAGGGTCAAACTCCATTGCTTACATACATTTCTAAAGCATGTCAGGGATGGTAATTTTGGTCAACAAACAGAGCATAGCAACATAAGACAAATGAAGGGGCAGTGAGCTTATCATGGTTCTTATGTTCTGTAAACATGATGTGGCAAGCAAACAAGTCTTGGCTTTTTGAAAGAGATTAAATCTTTGCTGCATTTCATGCAGTATATGTGCAGCAGTCTACTTAACTCCAAACATGTATTTTTCTCCTGCATTTAGTCAGAGGGTTGCATGTGATGCACTGTATTCTCTAAGACCAAATTCATTCCCAGCAGAAGAGACAGAGTACTGCTGCTGAATGAGATAAATGGCTCAAAAAAACAGCTGAAAGGACAATCCTCACATTTCTACTCAGATATGTGTATGATTGCTCTCTGGGTATAGGACTATAAGGATGACTAAAAAGATAAATAAATGAGAGCAGTCAGACTTGAAGTCCCACTAGAAACCACAAAAGGACTAAACTGAAGGCTTTATCTCACTATAGGTTTGTTGCACGACTGTACTAGTTCTGCGTTTGATCTTTCTTTATTACCTGATTACATGACTCTCCCATTGTTACGTTGCATTTCCATCATTATTGGATCACATCTTTGATGGAAATAACCTGTTAAGGCTGGGTAGGCAACCTTTTTGAGCCGGGGGCCGGGTTCCTGTCCCTCAGACAACTGGGGGGCCGAAACCAAAAAACTGGGGGGCCGCATGCCGGGGGTGGAGCTTCCACCCCCAGGGGTGGAGCTACATGCTGGGGGCGGAGCTTCCACCCTCTGGGGGCGGGGCTTTCTGTGCTTCCTTTCCCGACCTCCAGCTGTCTGAGAGACAGCTAGAAGGGGAGATTGGGAGAGGGGATGACAGACGCGCACCTGCTCCTCCTGCCCTTCCTTGGCCCCCAGCTGCCTCTCAGAGACAGCTGGGGACCAGTAAGGGCCTGTGAAGGGCAGGAGCAACAGGCGCATGGCCCCTGCTCCTTTCCTCAGGGCTTTGCCAGGCCTGAGGTGTCCTCCGAAGGACACCTCAGGTCTGCCGAAGCCCCGTGGGGAGGAGGAGGAGGCCGGCAGCCCCTCATCCTTTCCTCGGGGCTTTGCCAGGCCTGAGGTGTCTGCCGAAGCCCCGCAGGGAGGAGGAGGTGTGTGCCCGCCCTCTCTTCCTCGGTCCCTTCCTTCGGCCGAACGGGCTCCAAGGGGCCCTTTCGGCCAAAGGGGAGGGAGGCTGAAGGGAAGGGCTTGGACACCTGTCCCAGGCCCTTCCCTTCGGCTCTTCCCTTCGGCCGAAAGGGCTCCAAGAGGCCCTTTCGGCCAAAGGGAAGGGCTTGGGCAGGCCGCCTCCTGGGCTCCTCCACGGCCCTTGCAGCCCCAGACCTCTCTCTCTGGAGGGACGCCTGGTATTGCATGTGCTGCGAGGGAGCCCTGGAGTGGCAGGCCGCCTCCTTCTTGGCCTCTGCGGAGGCTTCGGCCTCCGCAGAGGCTGACAAGGAGAGAGGAGGCCAGCGGCGGTGGCCCCGCATGCTCCTTCTCGGCCTCTGGCTGCGGCCTCCACAGAGGACGAGAAGGGGAGGGAGGCCGAAGGGAAGAGCTTGGGCACCCGTCCCAGGCCCTTGCCTTTGGCTCTTCCCTTCGGCCGAAAGGGCTCCAAGGGGCTCTTTCAGCTGAAGGGAAGGGCTTGGGCAGGCCGCCTCCTGGGTTCCTCCACGGCCCTTGCAGCCCTAGGCCTCTCTCTCCAGAGGGAGGCCTGGGTCTGCATGGGCTGCGACGGAGCCCAGGAGTGGCAGGCCGCCTCCTGGGCACGGCCCTTCCAGCCCCAGGCCTCTCTCTCCGCGGGCTTCTTGTCGGCCTCTGCAGAGGCTTCGGCTTCCACACAACCGGGGACGAGATAAGAGAGAGGAGGCTGGCGGCCCCCCCGCACGCTCCTTCTCGGCCTCTGTGGAGGCTGTGTCCTCCCACAGAGGACGAGAAGGAGAGAGGGAGAGAAGAGTCCGGCGGCGGCACAAGCCCGCACGGCTTCCTTGTCTGCCCTCTGTGAGGCTTGCCGGCCCCACACCTAGGGACGAGAAGGGAGGCCGAAGGGAAAGGCTTGGGCACCGTTCCCAGGCCCTTCCTTTCCGCTCTTGCCTTCGGCAAAAGGGGCTCCAAGGGGGCC
>NC_056522.1:321008585-321019751 GCF_019175285.1 Sceloporus undulatus | reverse complement strand
CCAGGGAAAAAGGTGGAGGCCGACCGCGATCGCTGCGATCTCCACCTCCTCCCCTGCCCTTTAGGAGGCCCAGGCCTCCTTTAAGGCCTGGGAAGGAGCATGATTGCCGTCTGCGATCGCGGCCGGCCTCCACCTTCTTCCCTGGCCTCTCAGGAAGCCAGGGAAGGAGCGCGATTGGCGGCAATCGGCAGCAGGACCGGGCTGGGGCCGGTCCCAAGGCCTCGGGCCATAGGTTGCCGACCCCGTGTTAAGGGCTCCAGTATCACTTCTGTTCAGCTATTGCTTTCGGTGTGACAGTTTTATTCTGCTGGTATGATATATTCATTCTGATATTCCAGCAGTGCTATGGTATGAGTGGGTGTCATTGTCCTCTTCTTCCCCTCACTGTCCTCAGGCAGAGTCACTTCTGTCACTTTCAGTGTCGAGACATAGAGGGCAACATGGTGTGGAGGAACCATGGCCTGTTACAGACTGCCAAAATAAAGCTGCTTTGGGTCTCTTTGGAGGTATGCTCTTTAAATGATGCATGGGTCCTAAGAGTCCGGAGGTCGCACCAAAGCCACACTCCATTCCTAAGCACAGGAGGGCAGCTTTGGTGCAGCTTCCGGATTCTTAGGATGCATGCATCATTTAAACAGCATACCTCCAAAGAGACCCGAAGCAGCTTTATTTTGGCAGTCTGTAACAGACCCATGTTTCTTTTACTCTTTTCCCCAGCATTTTATTTTTTATAATTTCTTTTGCCATAATTGCACTATAGTGCTGCTGTGATAGATCTCCAACATGCTGCAATTACTCAAAAATGATTTCAACAGATGGATAGACGCATGTTGCAAACATGTGAATGAGGTAGTAGATTATTAGCTGTATTGAGCACGCATGTAATTTCAATTGACAGAGCAAAGAAGCATCAATACTGTGCAATTGTGACAAAAATAGGAAAGAAAAAATAAGCAGTATGCATGCGCTATATAGGATGGACATGGAGAGGAAGTAAGTGTCAGCAAAGCAATGTGGAATGACTGATTGAAGGAATGTGTATCACCCAAGTGGCACCATAGTACTAATGCAGAGAAGGTATGATAGTGATTTTTCCATACTGGTATGTTTCCGTTTGCTTAAACAACACAATTGCTGTGAGATAACAGGTTAGTGTGATAAAGGCCTTTGTTATTTTACTTTGGATATATTGGACATGACTCATTAGAAAGGATGTTAATGTTCAGTAAAGTGGAGGGCAGTAGGAAAAGAGGAAGCTCACATTACAGATGGATTTGTTCAACCAAAGATACCATGGCCTTGAGCTTGAAAACCTGAACAGGGCGTTTGGTTAGTAGGGGCTTAGTCATATTGCATGTTACCGAGTATGGATTTATGTAAAATTTTGGGTGCCATGCAGTCTGAAGCCATGACCCCTGACTGACCCCACAGCGATCCGCCATTAACCTAAGAGTGAGGAGACCACGTAGCCAGCTGCCCTGCCAAGGCATGGTCTTAGGAAAAAGGTAGATTTAAACCTTTCAGAGGAAGTTTTTGGGAGTTGCAAAACCAGATTCGCAGGGACCAGCACAAGGAAGACAATAGCTGTGACTTCCTTCTTAATGAGCCAGTGATTAGCTTAACGGCTCGGCCATCAAGGTAACTGCTCTCCCGAAAAGTGTCAGACCTCATGCATTGTGCAACTATTGTGTAGCTTTCGGCTTAGACAAAGCCCAAGCAGTCAACGCCTTTGTCTCGCAGGCAAGCCATTGCCTGAGGATATGTTTAGCCCTATATAAGATCCAAGTTTTCAGCTCCACTTTGGGCTTTTGAGCATTCAGTTGTTTGAGCTTGAGATTCCAAAGAGCATCCTTGATCCTCTGAAATCACTGAGCGAAGCCAAGCTCACTGTCACCGGGCCTCTAGTTAGCTTTGCCCACCAGAACTCAGCTCCTAAGCCACCGTGGCCGTTCCTTTCTTTTCCCGTCCCCGCGGCTGTGATCCACTATCCATCCTACATTACATCCGACTTCCTGGAGAAGACGTCTAAAGTAATATTCCCAACGGTGCCTCTCTCTTCCTTCCTTTACTCCCCAATCTCACCCCTCCCCTGCTACAGCATTGAATGTGTGTGTGCGTGTGTGATCCCTTGTGTTGTGTGACTTTAATAAATGTTCATAGTTTAATTGCACCTCATTGGTATCCGAGTCTCTTTCTCTTGGGGGTGGACTAGGCGACCTCTGGTATACATCTAGGGACACGATCCTGTGTGTGCGTTGTTAGGACATGCCTCTCGTATTTGAGCTAATTAAAATTCCCCTAATTCGATCCTTCCTAACATGCAGAATTATAATACTACTGTTTCACTTTAGCTGTCATTGGACCTTATCAAACGGAGCCTTACCGTGGGTAAAACGTTCCTGAACTGTTGCAAAAGCGCGAAGGTGTGATCGTTCGTTGCACTTCTCAAATGTCATTGAGGCATCCCACTTTTCTTCAGTTGTCAAATTGTTCACAGAGAAGCCATTTTTTAAATAACGGGATATCCTGTTATTCAAAAAACAGCTTCTCCGCGAACACTTCGTCAACGGGAGAGAAGTGGGATGCTTCAATGATTCATGCTTCTGCAACGATTCAGGAACATTTTGCAAGCATTTTACCCATGGTAAGTTCCTCTGTGTGATAAGGTCCATTGTTCTGTTCTATGGAACTGTGGAATTTGCAGTTTAAGGAGGGGCTTTTCTAATTTTCAGCCAGAGAGCTCTAGTGCTTCACCAGACTACCAATCCTAGGATGGAATCATGGCAGTCAAAGTAAAATAAGCGCTATGATTCTGTAGTGTGAATGGCCCCAGGCCATTCTGAGATATCTCATTCATTTGATCTCCATAAGTCAAAGCCAACTTGACAGCAGATAACAACAACAACAACAAATAGGATAGCATCTTATATGTGTACACAGAAATAAAGCTCATTGAGTTCAGTTTGGCTTACTTCCAGATAAGTGGGTTTTAGGATTGTACCCTAAGTGACTAATGAGCTGATGTGAAAATTCCTAGTGTCACAATCATTGGTACAGCTGATCCCACAACTATAGGATGTTTAGCAGAGAAGGATTAGGAAAGTGACATGTACACACACCCTTCTGTAAGCTCTTTTGGTAACATTAGTATCCTAGACCCACTTTGGGGGTCGTATCAAAAGGAACAATAGCTACTGATGCTTTTACTAAGGATTATGCAATAGATTTTATCTTTGTATGCTCTTAGTGCAACAGCTCTAAGTTCCATTCTCATTTTGCACAGAGAACTGAGGGATAGCTAATCCCTGAAAGGCGTATAGAAAGAGGTCGCAACCCAACTCTAGGTCTTGCACATGTCTAAACTATCTTGCAATCCGCATGTACAACAAGTCTGGTGTGAATGCTTGTGGGGCCAATGTGTAGCAAATTTGCATGCAGATATATGACTTAAACTGAGGAGCCCTACAGTTCTGAAGCGGAAATGTTATTCTAACTGGAATCTCCTCATCAGCAAAGCATGTCGAGATGTTTGAGGATCTGGTTCAGAATGCCTTGTACATGTTTGACCTAACTTGAAAGTGCTAAAAGCTTGTAACATTTTCTATGTCTCAGCAGACTTTTTCATCAGCATGGCTCTACCCTACTAAGGCTACATGGTCACTTTCTGATCTTTCCTCCTCAGTGATCTGGGCAGGGGACACAGAGTAAAGTGTCCTCTGCTCTCCCCAACAAGGTCAGTATAACCTAGTAGGATCCCCACACAATTGTCAAAGTAGTGCTTCAAGCATTATTGGGTGACTGGGTCTAACTTCCCTTTTAGGTTCCCACAATGCCTGAATGATGCTAAGTTAGGGACATTGTGGGGAAATTTTATGCCCAACCAGAGGAGGGGAGGATTACAGCTCCTCCAGACCAGGCATCAACAGTGGGCTCTTCCAAGTGGCTTGTCATGCAACCAGATAACAAGTAACACCGGATGAATTTCCTCTTTTACATAACTATTGAAAAGTGCATGAGGTCTCTCCAGTTTTCACTCTGGCAAGAATAGCCAGTGTCTCAAGAATGTCAGGTGCTGATGCTATCCTAGGAACAATTTATCTGTCTTAGGGATCAGTGGCTTTACTTGCTCTGGGAGCCAAATCTTTGACACCAGCATCTACCACAAAGTGCACAAAGTCTGGAAATTACCCAAAATGCACTTGTAGGTTTTATTTTTGGGCCCTTGGGATAACCTTGCCACCACTTCCTCCAAAACTACTGCTTGCAGGAAGTCTCCAGGAATACAAGAAAAGCTTTTTTTTGTACATTGCAGCATTGGTGAAGGCTGCAAAAATGGCCTTTGGACCACCTTCAAGCTGCAATTTGTCCCGCTGTTCTAACTTTCCATCTAGAGATGGCTCAGGAGGTGATTCTAAAGGAAGGGTGAATCAAGCACTTGTTGCCACCATTCTAACAACGCAACTGCCATACTCTCTTGAGTTTTGGCTTGTCAACAGGGAGTGGCTACTGCTGTAGTTAATTTGATTGTTTATTCACATCTCTCTTGAAATATCTGTTGTCTTTTTACTGGCACACTCCTAAATTCTGACAGCAGCTCAATGAAGTGACTTCTTCACCCTCTGGGAATTCTCTTAATCTGAACAATTAATTTATTTGCAGCAACAACAAAACCCATTGTACCTACTGGTTTCTTTCTCATAGGTTATCTGGCTCCTAGTATCTAAAACTTGCAGGTACAATTTGATTTAAATACAAAGAACTTTCAAACAATAGTCTCCCTACACTGTTTTTCTAACTAAAATATCTCTTTGCTCAGGAAAAGTCCAGAACTGAACACCTAGTGCAATGGATCAGGAACAGGGAATATGTAGCTCTGTAAAATGTTGCTGGACTGACCCTCTTAATCCCTCACAGTTCCCCCCAATGTGGAGCCCATTGTGCCTTGCCATATAAACTAATACCAAATGTAGCTAAATCAATACCAGCATCTACCACAAGGTGTACAAAGTACAAACTTTAAAAAAAACTAAATATAGTTTAAAACCATACAGTTTAAAAACAATTAAATAAATATTAATTTAAAACACTTAAAACAGTCGCTGCTAAGCCTCGGAGGAGGCGTGTGGTCGTAGTGGGGGACTCCTTGCTGAGGGGTACAGAAGCAGTGATTTGTAGGCCTGACAAGATGTCTCGAGAGGTGTGTTGTCTTCCAGGTGCAAAGATCCATGATGTGACAGAGAGACTGACAAGACTGGTCAAGCCTACTGACAAATACCCCTTCCTTTTGGTCCACGTGGGAACTAATGATACTGCAAGACACAGCCTTCAGGACATGAAAAGGGATTACGAGGCGCTTGGTAGGAAGCTGAAAGGAAAGGATGTACAGGTTGTCATCTCGTCTCTTCTGCCAGTTGAAGGGCATGGTCCAGGAAGGGAGAGGAAAATAGCAGATGTGAACAACTGGCTCCGCAGATGGTGCCGCCGAGAAGGATTTGAATTCTTCGATCATGGGCTGCGGTTCCATGAGGAGGGACTTCTTGCAACGGACGGGTTGTATCTCACGCCAGTTGGAAGAAATTTTTTGCCAACAGTCTCAAGAACTTGATCAGGAGGGCTTTAAACTGAGTTCCGTGGGGAAGGGAGACAATATTAAGGAAGGCGAAAGGGAGGGCGAAAATAGTCAAACTGACATAGAGGAAACAAGAAAAAAAGTGCAAGGACCCAACAGTGGGAGGCAAAAAAACTTGCACAGGCAGCAAGTAAAAGGGACCCATGGTCTGCGATGTCTCTACACTAATGCACAGAGCATGGGAAATAAGCAAGATGAACTCGAACTCCTAATACAACAAAGTAAATATGATATAATAGGCATCACTGAAACCTGGTGGGATGAGTCTCATGATTGGAATGTGGAAATAGAGGGGTATAACCTTTTTAAGAGAAATAGGCCAAACAGGAAAGGAGGAGGAATAGCACTATATGTCAGAGATACTTACACCAGTGAAGAGATCCAGGACGGGAGGCCGCCTTCGGACTGAAACCATCCCGACACCTCAGCAACAAGCCAGGACCGAGGAGGGATGAGTAACACCTGGGGGAAGGTGGGGGAGTGGGCGTGCTGGTGGGAGCGGCACGCATATAGCCGGCCTGCCTGGCTTCCTTCCCCGTCCCACCCCCGTGCCTGCCTCCAAGGAACTGTGCGAGTTGCTGCTGCTGCTGTCGCTGCCGGGCGGCTCCCTGGGCGGAGAGGACACCTGTACTTCCGCGCATCGCCACAGGGAGGCCGCCTTCGGACTGAAACCATCCCGACACCTCAGCAACAAGCCAGGACCGAGGAGGGATGAGTAACACCTGGGGGAAGGCGGGGGAGTGGGCGTGCTGGTGGGAGCGGCGCGCATATAGCCGGCCTGCCTGGCTTCCTTCCCTGTCCCACCCCCGTGCCTGCCTCCAAGGAACTGTGCGAGTTGCTGCTGCTGCTGTCGCTGTCGGGCGGCTCCCTGGGCAGAGAGGACACCTGCGCTTCTGCGCATCGCCACAGGGAGGCCGCCTTCGGACTGAAACCATCACAACTGCGCAGTTGCGCAACTATTTTGTCCTGGGGGAGGCAGGCACTGAGCTGTGCCCCGGCTAGCTTGTTGTAAATTTGATATTGTATTTTATTGTATTGTGCTGTTTTGCTGCTGGCTGTATTGAGATATGCATTGTTATTGTTATGTACTGAGATTTGTATTGATGTTTACTGTATTGAAATGTATTGCTATATGCTATTGCTATTGTGATGTATTGAGATTTGTATTGATATTTGTTGTACTGAGATATGCATTGTTATGTTATTGTTATGTGAATCTGTTGTAAACCGCCTTGATTAAGTTTTTAGAAGGGCGGTATACAAATAAACCTTATTATTATTATTATTATTATTATTATTATTATTATTATTATTATTATTATTATCAATCCTGGAAGCCAGGTGGAGAGCATCTGGATAAAAATTAAAGGGGAGGGAAACAACAAGGATGTTACGGTGGGAGTCTACTACAGACCCCCAAGTCAGACTGAGGAATTGGATGATGTCTTTCTAGAACAGATGACCACACAGTCAGAAAGGAGAGATGTAGTAGTGATGGGTGACTTCAACTATCCTGATATTTGCTGGAAGTCAAACTCAGCAAAATCCTCAAGGTCTAGCAAATTCCTCACTTGCCTGGAAGACAATTTTATTGTCCAAAAGGTGGAAGAGGTAACAAGGGGTTCAACTATTCTAGATCTGATCCTAACCAACAAGGATGACTTGGTTAATGGGGTGCAAGTGGTGGGATCCTTAGGTAGAAGTGACCATGCTCTCCTGGAGTTTGTAATATAGTGGAAAGGAGAAGCCAGGCATAGTCAAACACACATTCTAGATTTTAGGAGAGCGGATTTCAGTAAACTTAGAGAAGTATTGAGGGCAATTCCATGGTCAGAAATACTAAAAGATAAAGGAGTTCAGGACGGATGGGACTCTCAAAAGGGAGATACTGAAAGCACAATTTCAAACAGTTCCAATGAAAAAGAAAAATGGGAGGTGTCTCAAGAAACCAGGATGGATGACTAAGGAACTTTCAACTGAGCTAAGTTTGAAACGGAACATGTATAAGAAATGGAAAAAAGGGGGAAATCACGAAAAAGGAATTCAAAGAAATAGCAGGCATGTGCAGGGGTAAAGTCAGAAAAGCTAAAGCGCAGAATGAACTCAGACTTGCTAGAGAGGTTAAAAACAATAAAAAGGGCTATTTTGGATATGTCCGCAGCAAAAGTAAGAAGAAGGAAATGGTAGGGCCACTGCATCGAGAGGATGGCAAAATATTAACAGGGGACAGAGAAAAGGCAGAATTACTCAACACCTTCTTTGCCTCAGTCTTCTCAGAAAAGGAAAAGGGTGCTCAACCTGAGGATAATGGAGCAGAGGACAGAATTGGGGAATTTCAGCACAGAATAAGTAAAGAGATAGTAGAGGAACACCTTGTTAATCTAAATGAATTTAAGTCTGCGGGACCAGATGAACTCCATCCAAGGGTACTAAAAGAACTGGCAAATGTAATATTGGAGCCATTGGCAATAATCTTTGAAAACTCCTGGAAAAAAGGAGAGATCCCAGCAGACTGGTTGAGGGCAAACGTTGTTCCCATCTTCAAAAAGGGGAAAAAAGAGGATCCCAACAATTATCGTCCAGTTAGTCTGACATCAGTAATAGGAAAGATTCTGGAGCAGATAATTAAACAAAGAGTCTGTGAACATCTAGATGGCAATTCCATAATGACAAAACTCAACATGGGTTTCAGAGAAACAAGTCATGCCAGACAAATCTAATCTCTTTCTTTGATAAAATTACCAGCTTGATAGATGAAGGGAATGCTGTGGATATAGTATATCTTGAATTCAGTAAGGCCTTTGACAAGGTTTCCCATGGCATTCTTGCAAACAAGCTTGTAAAATGTGGACTAGACAAGGTAACTGTTACGTGGATTTGTAATTGGTTGACTGGCCGAACCCAAAGGGTGCTCAACAATGGCTCCTTTTCATCCTGGAGAGAAGTGACCAGTGGAGTCCCACAGGGCTCTGTCCTGGGCCCAGTGTTAATTCAACATCTTTATCAATGACTTGGATGACAGAATTGGGAGCATACTTATCAAATTTGCAGATGACACCAAATTAGGAGGAATAGCTAATACCCCAGAGGACAGGATCAAGATTCAAAATCACCTGAATAGACTAGAAAGCTGGGCCAAAGCTAACAAAATGAAATTCAACACGGAGAAATGTAAGGTATTGCACTTAGGGCGGAAAAATAAAATGCACAAATATAGGATGGGTGACACCTGGCTGAATGAAACTACGTGTGAAAGGGATCTAGGAGTCCAAGTAGACTACAAGTTGAACATGAGTGAACAGTGTGATGCGGCAGCTAAAAAGGCCAATGCAATTTTAGGCTGTATCAATAAAAGTATAGTGTCTAGATCAAGAGAAGTAATAGTGCCACTGTATTCTGCTCTGGTCAGGCCCCACCTAGAATATTGTGTCCAGTTCTGGGCGCCACAATTCAGAAAGGACATTGAGAAATTGGAGCGTGTCCAAAGGAGGGCGACAAAAATGGTGAAAGGTCTGGAAACCATGCCCTATGAGGAACGACTTAGGGAGCTGGGGATGTTTAGCCTGGAGAAAAGAAGGTTAAGAGGTGATATGATAGCCCTGTTTAAATATTTGAAAGGATGTCATGTTGAAGAGGGAGCAAGCTTGTTTTCTGCTGCTCCAGAGAACAGGACCTGGAACAATGGATGCAAGCTACAGGAAAAGAGATTCCACCTGAACATTAGGAGGAACTTCCTGACAGTAAGGGCTGTTCGATAGTGGAATGCATTCCCTCGGAGGGTGATAGAGTCTCCTTCTTTGGAGGGCTTTAAACAGAGGCTGGATGGCCATCTGTCAGGGATGCTTTGATTTGGATTTCCTGCATGGCAGGGGGTTGGACTGGATGGCCCTAGTGGTCTCTTCCAACTCTACGATTCTATGATTCTATGATATGAAACATAGCAAAAAGTTAAAATCACAGCATACCCCATTAAAAGACTTTTCTGCAGCAAGTTATGAGCTGAAGTCTTGCATAAATAAAAATGTGTTTACCTGTAGGTGAGAAGACAGTAGAGAGGGTGCCAACGAAGCCTCCTGTGGAAGAGAGTTCCAGAGCCTAAGAGCAGACACCAAGATGGTTCTCTCCCATGTCCTCATCAGATGTAAGGGTGGTGGGAGTGAAAGAAAACCCTCCTCTGAGACTCAGTCAGATTCATATGGGGAGATACTGACTCTCACATAATCTGGACCAAAGACATATTGGTTTTTTTAGGTCATAACCGTAACCAGGGGTATATCTATATACACTGTAGAAATAATGTAGCTCGATGCCACTTTAACTGCCATGACTCCATCCTACAGAAGCTTGGCATTTGTAGTTTTGTGAGGCATCAGCACTCTTTGGCAGAGATGGCTAAAGACCTTTTAAAACTGTGAATCCCAAGATTCCTTAGGATGGAGCTACATCACTTAAAGTGGTGTCAAACTGCATTATTTTTACAGCAGTAGTGGAAAACATGTGGCTGTTCAGATGTTGTTGCTCTTATGTCCCTTGACTAAGTTATGGGAACCATGTCATAGGGGTTTCTTGGCAAGATTTATTCAGAAGTCTGCCATTGTCTTCTTCAAAGGTGGAGAGAGTGTGGCTTGCCCAGTGATTATCTATGGCTGAATGAGGATTCAAACCATGGCCTCCTGGACTCCTAGTCCAACACTCAGACCTCTACACCATCCTGGTTCTCATCTCCAAGTACTGTATTGTCGGTCTGCATTTCCAAGCATTCTTAACTGTTGGATTTGCAGTCCAACAAAAGACAGAGGGTTGCATGATTGCCTAAGATTGCATCCCTGTGAAAATTAGCTAAAGAAATAAGCACTACTGAACATGGAGGAACTTGCTTCTGGACATGGCTGATATGAAAAAAAAAGTAGTAAAACTTGATTCTTTTACAGTAAATTCTACAGCACCCAAATAACTTGTAATTTTTTAAAAAATTATGTGATGGCATGATTGCAGTCTCCATTGGGGTCAGACATTTCTGAACAATTCAATAAGCAGATATGGTTATTTCTTTTACAGTATTTGCATACTTGTTGTTTGGTGTTGTGTGCCTTCAACTCATTTCCAACTTATGGCATCCCTATCACAGGGTTTTCTTGGCAAGATTTGTTAAGAGGAGGTTTGCCACTGCCTTCCCCTGAGGTTGAGAACGTGTTACTTGCCCAATCTCACCCAGTGGATTTAATGGCCAAGCAGGGAATTGAACCCTGGTTTTCAGTGTCATAGTCCAACACTTAAGCCACTATGCCACACTGGCTCCATGTCCTTTAATTTCCCTCAAGGCACTGTATTTAGATAATTTTAATACTGCCCTCTTCGCAATTTAGAATTGCATTAAATTTGGTCTGTTGTACCTAGCAACAACCCTGTACGGTAGGTTACTTAAAAGGAAAACTGTGATCACGTCAAGATGGCCAAGTATGGTCTCCCTGATCCATTCAAGTCTAATTTTCTATATAGTATATATTATAGTATTGGTTCTGCTTCCTTTTGGGGGG
>NC_056522.1:321006533-321008485 GCF_019175285.1 Sceloporus undulatus | reverse complement strand
ATGATGATGATGATGATGATGATGATGATGATGATGATGATGATGATAGTAGCAGCAGCCTTATACTACAAAAATGTGTAGAAAAGGAGAAAAGAAATGAAAGAAGATGCAGAAAGGGAGATCAAAAGGCACAGAAATACTTACAAATGATTTCCTAGCATATTTCTTTTTGTGGCCCCAAGATAGTGCATCAAGTTTGGATCAGAATGCTCATCCCCAACCATCGTGGGTCCAACTTCCTGCAGAGAGAAAGATATAGTTCCATTAGCAAAACTATGCAGCATCAGAACATTTCATTCTGTCCAGCAGGGTTGGGGAACATGTGGTCCTCCCAGTTTTGTTGGACTGTAACTCTCATGATCACTCAGCAATGACAATGCTGGCTATGCCTGATGAAAGTTGACATCCAGCAACATCTGGAAAACTGAACATTTTTCTGAGCTAGGCTTCTCCAAACAAGTGTCCATGTTGCCTGGAAATCATGGGAACAATGCTGGGGAAGACTGGTCTAAACTATAGTTAAGAAAGATGTTTGCACTAGATATTTGTCTTGGAAAGTGTTCATAAAAGCATTTGATACATCAAAGACTTAGTTTGGCATGTCAACTGTAGCCACACCTAAATAATGATAATATTGCCACAGATGTCCATGTTGGTAACATCCAGATTATATTGTTGTAATGCAGTGTATATGGAGCCACCTTTGAAGACATAATGATCAGATACTGCAAATGTTATACAGCTACTGTACTTAGAGGCCACCCACACCACAAAATAATCCAGTTTGGCACCACTTTAACTGCCACAGTTCAGTGTTGTAAGATTCTGGGAACTCTAGTTTGTTGTGGCACCAGAGCTCTCTGACAGAGAAGGCCAAATGTCTCAGAAAACTACAGTTCCTAGAATTCCATAGCATTTAGCCATGGTAATTAAAGCGGTGTCAGACTGGATTACTTTTCTAGTGTGGACGCAGCCATAGATGCATTCCTATGAATAAAAATCCAAGGTTTCAGCTTCATTGTCTTTTTGGTGCCAATTCAAGGCACTATTCAATAATTGATTGGGTGGCTATATTGTTGTGGCCCCTGCTCTTATTTTGAGCTAATTTGCTTTTCTTTTAGTTTGGCATTGTATTTTATATAATTGTTGCTTGAATAATATTTTAGCCAGCTGGTTGAGGAAAATAACATAATATGTAAGCACCTGAGAAAAAGCAAAATTAAAACAAGTGATCAGAAAGGTAAGAAGAAGAAGAAGAAGAAGAATAGTTGTGCAGGGTTCTGTTCTGGGCCCAGTGCTATTCAACACCTTTATCAATGACTTGGATGACAGAACTGGAAGCATTCTTATCAAATTTGCAGATGACACCAAATTAGGAGGTGTAGCTAACACTCCAGAGGACAGGATCAACATTCAAGATGACATGAATAAACTAGAAAGTTGGGCCACAGCTAACAAAATGAACTTCAACAGGGAGAAATGCAAGGTACTGCACTTAGGGCGGAAAAATAAAATGCACAGATATAGGATGGGAGACACATGGCTGAATGAGACTACGTGTGAAAGGGATCTGGGAGTCCAAGTAGACCACAAGCTGAACATGAGTCAACAGTGTGATGCGGCAGCTAAAAAGGCCACTGCAATTTTAGGCTGCATCAGTAAGAGTATCGTATCTAGATCAAGGGAAGTAATAGTGCCACTCTATTCTGCTTTGGTCAGGCCCCACCTGGAATATTGTGTCCAGTTCTGGGCACCACAATTCAAAAAGGATGTTGAAAAACTGGAACGTGTCCAAAGGAGGGCAAGTAAAATGGTCTAGAAACAATGTCCTATGAGGAACGACTAAAGGAGCTGGGGATGTTTAGCCTGGAGAAGAGAAGGTTAAGAGGTGTTATGATAGCCCTGTTTAAATACTTGAAGGGATGCCATACTGAGGAGGGAGCTGACTTGTT
>NC_056522.1:321004402-321006433 GCF_019175285.1 Sceloporus undulatus | reverse complement strand
TTGCTTCTTGCTGTCAGATATCTTGAGTATCATTTTATTTACTAAATATATTTACTGCCAAAAGCCAGAGTATATAGTTAACAAATAAACATATGTTTAGACATCTCTAATTCTCCCTATTGTCAACTGCTGTTTAGGTACTGCAGGATCAGGCCCGTGGCCTCCCTGATTGCGTCTACCCATCTGGCATCCCGTCTTCCTCTCTTTCTGCTTCCCTCTACTTTTCCTAGCATTATAGACTTTTCTAATGAATCATGCCTTCTCATGATGTGGCCAAAGTACAACAGCCTCAGTTTCATCATCTTGGCTAGGTCTCGCTTGATCTGTTCTGGGACCCATTTGTTTGTCTTTTTTGGCTATACAAAGTATCTTCAGCACTTTTCTTCAGCACTACAGCTCAAATGAGTTTATTTTCTTTCTGTTGGCTTTATTCACTGTCCAGCTCTTGCGTATGTACATGGTGAAGGAAAATACAATGGTTTGGATGATCTTAAATTAAGTGCTCAATTGTATATCTTTACATTTTAGACTCTTGTCTAGTTCTTTCATGGCTGCCCTTCCCATTCCTAAGTCTTATTATTTCTTGACTGCAGTCTCCATTCTGATCAGTGTTTGTTCGTATGTATGAGAACTCATTTACTATTTCTATTTCCTCATTTTCTAGGTTGAATTTATGTAGCTCCTCTATAGTCATTATTTTTCTTTATGTTCATCAGTAAGCCTGCTTTTGCTCTTTCTATTTTGGCTTTCCTTAGTAACTGTTCCAAATCTATGACATTTTCTGCTAGTAGTATGGCATCATTCACATAGCTTAGATTTCTGATGTACCTTCTTCCTATCTTCACTCTTATTTCTCTGAGTCCAAGCCTGCTCTTCGTATATTTTTTGCATACAAATTGAACATGTAGCATGATAGAATGAGGGGTTGCAATCATCTTGAACTGTCGTTCTGGGATGGCAGGAGGAGCAATCCACCAGCAATGGGTTAAAGACCATGCGCTAACCAACGATGCAAGAGCCCTCCCCCCCCCCCAGTTATATCCATTTGGACTCCTTCCCTTCCCTGCCAGTTTATTTCAACCTGCCCTGGCTACTCTACCCCTAACCTCAACACCCCAAGAGTGAGTGTGGATTGCTCCTCCTGTTATCCCATAATGAAAATTCATGGTGAGTACAACCCCTCATTTTCAGGATGGCACAGAGCTCCACCAGCAATGGGACTTCCACAAGCCCCTATATTAAGGTGGCTACATATGCTCTCATTGAACTACTGCAGCACTGTCCTTCCATATGCTGCCTGTTCTGACATGAACCTGTCGAACTTATAATATCAAATAAATGTTATTGGTTCTGTCCAACATGTTCCCCACCCTGGAATATACTGAATACATATGGAATACAATAGTTTTAAATAAAAATAATTAAAGAGCCCCTTGGTAATGGATCAAATCTGCTGTGTCTCACCTATACTTAAAAGTGGGGAACAAAAGGAAAGGAGAAATGTCAGGGTTATTTGGATTCTCTAACCTTAACTTAAATGAGGCAGAAATCATCAATATCTTTTCTTATGAAAGTATGCAAAGCTTCCAGTAAATACTGTCATGCAAATCACATTAAAAAGACCATTTGAAGACAAACGGTAATATAAATCTGTCAGATGTTAGTATTTCTTAAAACACAATGCAAAATGCACTTTGATACAAAAATCTTACTTTTCTATTATCTTGCAAAGGGTTTGACAGTCTTCATCATAAACCAGCAACTTCGGACGATACACATACTGACTGATAATCTCACCTTCTAGGGTAGGATCTGTGTTGATCTCATACTAAAGAGAAGAAGAAAAACATAACTTGTTCTACGGATTTAAGAATCCAGAGATCATGATAGGCGTGTAGAAGAGAAACATAGGCTTAAGTGTGTCTTTGTTGCTAAAGCTGTTTCAAGAAGGCCAGCTGTGTTTTAAATGGTACAGTGGCTTCTTCGCAATACTTCAATACAATTCTTCAATACTTTATGTAAGTAATTACC
>NC_056522.1:321000632-321004302 GCF_019175285.1 Sceloporus undulatus | reverse complement strand
GGGGGGCTCCTCTCTGTCCCACCAGTATCGATGTGGGAGAGGACCTTCTTAGTTGTAGCACTCCCAAATGTGGAATGCCCTCCCCTATAGGGCCTGATTGGTGCTGACGCTGGTTTCATTTAAGTTCCAGGTAAAAACATGGCTATTTGTTAAAGCTGCTATTCCCCCCCATAGGTTCTGCAGTTTAGATAGTTTGGATAGTTCACTGAAAGTTCAGGGGTAGAGTTGCCATAAGTCAGGACCTCCAAACCGGGACAAATGTAGGACAACATTTTCAAATGTAGGACACTTTTTTAAAAAGGAGGACATGCAAAAAAATTTGATGATTTTTTTTAAATGTTAATATAAATGCATGTTTCTTAGGCACCCTCCTCCTCCTCCTCCTCCTCTTCTTCATCCTCCTCTTCATCCTCCTCTTCTTCCTCTTAACTCCGCCTCCTTTCTAAAAAACACTAAATCTAACAAACAAGAAACAGAGGGCCTGAACAGACAAACCAAAATAAAACTGCTTTGGAGGTATGTTGTTTAAATGATGTAAGCGTCTTAAGAGGCCAGAAACCAGTCAAATCCTAAGGACTGGAGTGCACCTTTGGCGCAGCTTCTGGCCTCTTAAGATGCATGTGTCATTTAAACAGCATACTTCCAAAGTGAACCAGAGCAATTTTATTTTGTCCTGTCTGTTTGGGGCCCTTCTCATACTTTCCAAGATGAAGTTCTCACCTGAATATTCCTCCTCTTTGCCCTGAGGGCTGGAGAAGTGGGGGGCAGGCTCTGCAATGTGGGAGCCCCAGCCTTAGGGAGAATGGGGCCCAAAGTCCAACAACATCTGGAGGGTGACAGTTGCTATCCAACACTGATCTGCACTGAAAATAAGGGGATTTTTTCATTTGAACACTGATTATTCTGCTATAGTTGCAGAAGGAAGAGGAGGAGACGGAAGCAACAGCAGCTCCTGAGCCAGAGATTGACATTGAAGATCTTCTTGACATCTCTAATGAGGAGCAGGAATCAAAACTACAGGTTGGATGGAGAACATCTGAGAGCTATTAAGATTTATTTGTGGGAGGTAGTAAAGTGTACCTTTCCAGATCATGCAAGTCAGCAAGACAACTGTAGCCAACCCCCATGAGCCATTTTGATGGGGTTCATAATACAGTGGGTCCTTGGTATCTTTGGGGTTAGTTCCAGGACCCTCCATGGATACCAAAATCAATGGATGCTCAAGTCTCATTAAATACAATGTATATAAAATGGTATGCCTTATATAAAATGGCAAAATCAAGGTTTGCTTTTTAGAATTTATATATTTTTAATATTTTCAAGTCAAGGATGGTTGGATCCATGGATGAGAAATCCATGGATACAGAAGGCTGACCAGCTTGTCCAAATGCTATGGGAGAGGGAATCCATCTGTCCTATTGTAGGTGCTGTGTTTGAAAATGGGCTCACCATTTTCACAATTTAATTCACAATTAAAGTATCTAGCGCTGCATTGTGAATGGGGCATACAGAGTTTTGAAGAGGCAAAGAGTTATGAGCATGGAGGCAGGACTTGCCCTAGGCATTTGTCAGTCTGAGGCAAAGGGCAAGATGGTGCCCAGTTGCCTGCGTTCCATATATAGAAGCCAACCAGACTGGCAACTGGATCTTACTTTGACACTGGGAGTGGGATAGCATCCTCAATGACATCTGAAAAGAAAAGGCCTATTTATGAGCTTTCCTAAATACAGGAATGTTTTGGGGGCAAAAAGAATGAGTTGGGGGGCATTGCCACTACTTGCCCTCAAACATTTGGTACCTAAGGCAATTGCCTCTTGTCAGCCTAATGTCCAGAGCTTGGGGAAGTTACTATTTTGGATTGCAACTTCCAAAAACCCCCAACCTCCATAGCCAGTGGCCATTCTGGCTTCAGCAGTCTGGGAGTCGTAGTCTAAAAGTAATAATGCTTTGAAGCTCTGCTAATGGTTGGATGAGCCCTGTCCAGAGAAGGGTAAATTCTTTTCTGTTGAGGGCAAAATTCCTTCAGGGTAATCTGTCAGATGCTGCATAATGGTGATGGGAAAGGCCATCTTTTTCATTCTCTCTCTTCCCAGCCTCCATCTACCAGAAAGATGCCAGGGGAAGGGTGAGGCTACCTTTAGCTCTGGGCCAGAAGCTGTCTAACCTTGGGGCTCTTTTATACCACACAGTTATAGTGCTATGACTCCAGTTCAGTTGTCTTGACAACATCCTATGGAATTCTGGCAACTGCAGTTTAGGAAGGGGAAATCTTCAACCATAGCATTCTAGTGTTTCTCTAAACTGCAATTCCTAGGATTCCATAGGACTTTGGGCAACTGTATTCTGGGGTTTTCTTGACAAGATTTACTCAGGAGAGGTTCTCCATTGCTGTCCTTCTCTAAGTCTGAGAGAGTGAGACTTGCTCAAGGTCACCCAGTGGATTCGTGTGGTTAGATGAGCATTTGAACCCTCATCACTCTGAATCCTAGTCCAACTGTCAAACCATTGCATTCTGTAGTAGTGCAGCAGTTTGAATGTTGGACTTGGACTCTGGGAGACCAGAGTTCAAATTCCCATTTAGCTATGGTGACCTACTTAGTGACCATAAGCAATTATATTCACTCAGCCTTAGAAGAAGGCAATATCAAACCTCCCCTAAATAAATCCTGCCAATAAAAGCCTAGGATAGGGTTCCCATCGGTTGGCATCAACTTGAAGACACATAATGACACAGCAGCATTTTAAAAGCTCTCTGTATCTTGATCAGTGGGATATGTTTATAGGCACGTGTGTAGAACTTAGACATGTTACTTTATGTTTATGCAGTGCCAACTGGTGTCTTCCATATCAGTGGAGTAGTGGCCATTTTTGTACACCTTTGCACCTCCCCTTCACCCTAGCAATATGACAGGAGCTGGATCTTACAGCCTTCAGTCACACTCTTGTGTAGCAATAGCAATAGCATCTACATTTCTATATCACTTCAGATGAACTAAGCAGTCTTTAAGCGGTTTTCAATGTGTAAGCTAATTGCCCCCAACAAGCTGGGCACTCATTTTAGCCTGTGGGTGGAAGAGTCATCATAGGGCTGCGATTCAGCCCTTATGACGGCGCAAAAAAGGAGCTGCTCTTGGTTGCAACGCTGCTTAGTAAAGAAGGACGGTGTTTCGCCATCCATCTGTCCAAGACCAATGTTAATAATAATATTCAACATTTGATACTGCCTGCTCAATATTTTGGTTTCTCTTACAAAAATCAAGGTTTGTTCTTTGGAATTTATATATTTTTAAAATATTTTCATGTTGTGACTGGTTGAATCCATGGATAAAAAATCTGTGGCTATGAAGGGCCGACTGTATGGTTTTTTTTTAAAAGGGGGAAATGTTGCATTACAACTATATAGATAAGTATTATCTTTTCTCTTTTAGGAAATTCTTCATGAGTGTTCCAGACCAACAGAGGTGAGCAGAATTTGTCGAATGACTATGAACAGCATGCTGCTCAACACTGTTAAAGATGCTCCAGTATATAAATGAATGGCTTCCTTTCTGCTATAGATTTTGAACTTTGCCTTACATTGTGTTCCTTATGTTTCCACTTTCCATCATTTTTTAAGCATCTGGTGGTATACATTCTTTTTCTCAAATCCTTGTTGTACTCACCAATAATT
>NC_056522.1:320996861-321000532 GCF_019175285.1 Sceloporus undulatus | reverse complement strand
CACTGTTTAAACCCCCAATTTTCCCATAATTCCCCCCTCCCTGTGTGATAACGTGTAGATGTGAATTTTCCCACTCAGAGCTTTCTCTGCTCACTCTGAATTGGACTTATGCTGGCATAAGTTAGTGCTGGCATTTTACATGAACCTGGCATGATGTCTTCAGATTGGTGATGTGATCTCTGACTAGTTGGAATAATGTAGTTGGGGAGAAATTTATTTGTTGATTTTTTAAATGGCAATGAAATAACTGTCACTTAGGCAGCAAATAGCAATTGAACAAGCATGAAAAAGGATAGTGAGTGGGAAGATTTGGGGCTGTACTTCCCTCTGAAAAAAACTCTACTTTGAGAATAAAAATGTAGCATTTAGGTACAGGTTTCTTTATATTTAAGGATGCCAATCTTTGTTATTAACACAGGCACTGTTATTGGTGTGCAACTGCCATCCGCCGTATCCAGAATACCCAATGGAGAGGGTGCTGGGAGCTGAAATCCAAAAAACTATTGGATAGCCATGGTAGCTCACTCCTAGCACAGGGGAAAGAAAGATAGACATCTTCACTCTAAAAAACTGAGATTAATTTATTCTGCTCTGTTATCTTCCTAGAATGACTTGGATGATAAAAGTATTTCCAAAGTTGCTATTAATTGGAACATAGTATTTGTGTTGCACAGTGGACATCATTCAGCCATAATTTCTGTCTCAGGCAAATGTGCTTGTTTAGTATAGTAGTGTGCATGTATTCTTTCTCTGGCAAATTATACAGCCAGTGCCTGGCAGCCTCATCCTCCTGAGCCAAGTGTGTGACTCTTGCTTTCCCTTCCAGCTGCCCCACAGTCCAGCCTGATGGGCAAATGCCGTCGTCCTCGGACAGCCTTCACCAGCCAGCAACTTCTTGAGTTGGAGAACCAGTTCAAGATCAACAAGTACTTATCCCGGCCCAAACGCTTTGAAGTGGCCACGTCACTGATGCTTACTGAGACACAGGTACAGCCCCATGGAGAATGACATCGAGAATGACCTACAGAAATATCAAGAGAGGCAGCTGAAGCTGCTCTGAGCTTTCAATAAACCATGCATGTGGTCATTTAAATGAACTGAAGGCCTGTAGCTGTCATTTATTCTCTGATGAAAATGACAAGCACTCTTGCAGAGAACTGTAATGAGCTAAAATGAGAAGGTAGCTCCTCTGCTGTGGTTTTTGTTACAGAATTGGGGTAGTGTTGGTTCAAGTGGGAATGATGGATGGGCAGCTATGGAAAGCACACAGGAAATAAGAAAATCTGGAGCAGATTTGGAATTGAAAATAATCGATTATCGAAAAATTCAGAATTCTCCAGTCACCATGGCCACTGACTATGTAGGCTAAGAGGTTATGGAAAATCAACCTTTTGTGGAAAGATATTTGCTTTCATTGTTCACATTACCTTGTTGGAATCTGTCAGGGTTCCCAATACAAGCAGCGGTGTCATCAGAACCAAAAGTAGACAGAATTGTAGATGTGACTCTTATTTTATTTATTTATTTATGTTGCTTAGGGGCAGCAGAAGCAGCAACAGCAGCAGCTTCTATTACTATTACCTCTGCTACTACTGCTGCTACTTCTTCCCTTCATCAATCTTGCTGTTCTTGAATGAAACATGATGGGTCAGTTAACACAAACAGGCCATAGCAGGCCCAGTGGGATTGGTAATATGGCCTGGAGGGAAGACCAGAGATCTTAGTGTTAAAGGCCTGGAGGCTGACATTTGGCCCATGAACTGGAGCCTTACTGCATTTGATCTAGAGCGCTGGTTCCCAACATTTGACCTTTCCCATGTTTTGGACGTCAACTCCCATAAATCCTGAGTGTTAGCCAAATTGACTGGGGTTTCTGGGATCTGAAGTCCAAAAAAAAAAAAAGAAGAAAAGGAAAGGAGGATCAAAGATTAAAAACCACTGATCTAGAGGAGTAGTTCCCAAACATTGGTGCTCCAGGTGTTTGGGACATCAGGTCCCAGAATTCCTAACCATTGTCCACACTGGCTGGGATTTCTGGGAGCTGAAGTCCAAGACATGTGGAGGACCAAAGTCTGAGAACCCCTGATCTAGAGGTTATATGTCAGAAGATACAGTCTCCTCATAATATGAAAGAGTTCCTGTCACCATCTGTTGGTTCATCTCTCACAGGTGAAGATCTGGTTTCAGAACCGTAGGATGAAGTGGAAGCGCAGTCGGAAGGCCAAGGAGCAGGTGATGGGAGCTGAGGTTGAGAAACAGAGAGGGGCCAGCAAGGCCTCAGAGAAACTGCTGTCTGGAGAAGTACGAGGGCAGGAGAATGAAGACGGGAACACTGGTGAGGAATGTACAAGGCACAGAGCCAGCACACACTTCCCGCACCACAAAGCAGAGACTTTCAGCTACAGCCCTGATTCCTCAGAGTCAGAAGAGGAAGAAGAAATGCAGAGCTCCAGTCACAGGGAGCTGAACCTGCTGTTATGAGGGAGCCACAGGCCTCAAAAGCAGAGCAACAAGAGCATCTAAAAACCAGCTCCAGCCAATCAAAAAGTGGTTTTCTGTTCTTGTTCTGCTAAGAGACATTTTAAAAGACTTTTCCTGGGCTGGTGCCCTGGTAAAACTGTGACACTTAATTTATGTGTGTTTGAATATATTTATCTTGTAATTGTTCTGTTAGTGTATTGAGTGGAAACCCATTTTGGCATTCGCCTCAGTTTGGTATAAAGAGATGTACTTCAGAAGGCTGAGATTTGCTTTGCTAACAAATAGCCTACAGGCATTTTTTTCCATGAAAGTAACTGACTGATTCTCAATGAAATAGCATCAGAAACCATACACCCTGCAATGTGATACCAGTTCTCTAGCCCTTCAGCTATTACTGATGAAGACCAATAGGAACTTCTAGGTTACTGTTTATGGTGCTGATTGGTAAGAACCAGAGGAAGTCTAATCCCTTTTGTTAACTTATATCTAAAAGATAGAAGAGGAACAGGTGAAGTCATAGCTGGTAGAAAGTTACTCCAGAAAAACAGACTGGGTATAGAATGGCTATGATGAGTAGTCCAGATGCAGCTGTGATGTGTTTGCAAGAAATATCGCAGCATGCAAGGTGGCAATAGTACTCTGGGCAACAGGCATTATAAGATCATTATTATCGGCTGCTATAACATGAATGGGTTAAACACTATGTACCCAGCTGCCTGTATGGTGTTGCTAGGAAGACATCCAGGATGAAGCAAATGGCAGTGTTGTGCCTACATACTATAGAGCAAATCACCACAGTTGAGTTTACCCCTTCTCCTCCTCTTCTCCTTTCATCCCACCTTTCCTCAGTTGCTTACTAAAATAAAATCAGATCTAGCTTAAAAAATTGACCTCTGTAGTTTTTTAAAAACTACAGACCGATATCCTTACTGAATACGGATTATAAACTGTTCACCACAATCTTGTCAGAAAGATTCAAAAAAGTACTTTCAGAATGGATCCATGAAGATCAAGCAGGATTTTTGCCAAAGAGACACTTAAAAGATAACATCCGCATTATTTTGAACTCTATTGAATATTATGAAAAACATAGTGAAAAGGAGCTAGCCTTGATATTCATGGACATTGAGAAAGCCTTCGATAATATCAGTTGGACAACGTTATTTATAATGTTGGAAAAACTAGAGGTC
>NC_056522.1:320972539-320996836 GCF_019175285.1 Sceloporus undulatus | reverse complement strand
TTCCAATTAACAGCAACTTGGAAATATACTTATCACCAAGTCATTCTAAAAGATAACAGAGCAGAAATAAATTAGAGTGAAGATGTCATCTTTCTTTCCCCTGTGCTAGGTGAGTGAGCTACCATGGCTATCCAATAGTTTTTTGGATTTCAGCTCCCAGCACACTCTCCATTGGGTATCTGGATAAGCGGATGGCAGTTGCACACCAAATAACAGTGCCTGTGTTAATAACAAAGATTGCATCTTTAAATATAAAGAAACCTGTACCTAAATGCTACATTTTTATTCTCAAAGTTATTTTTTCAGAGGAAGTACAGCCCCAAATCTTCCCACTCACTATCTTTTTCATGCTTGTCAAATTGCTATTGCTGCAAGTGACAGTTTTTCATTGCCATTTAAAAATCAACAAATAAATTCTCTCCCCAACTACATATTCAAACTAGTCAGAGATCACATCACCAATCTGAAGACATCATGCCAGGTTCATGTAAATGCCAGCACTAACTTATGCCAGCATAAGTCCAATTCAGAGTGAGCAGAGAAGCTCTGAGTGGAAAATTCACATCTACACGTTATCACACAGGAGGGGGAATTAGGGGAAAAATTGGGGGTTAAAACAGTGTTATTATCCTGTGAAAATTGTGCACTCATGATTAAGATTTCACACATATCAAGATTAAAGTATTTTTTGAGGGAATAACCAGCAATAAATCATTCACAGGATTTCCACCTGATGATTTGTTGCTTGTTATTCCCCGGTTGTTCCTCAGATAAATGATTTAATTGCAACATTAGGTGAAAACTTAATCACAATTATGTGATTTTCAAGGAAATCACTGTTTAACCCACGATCCCCCCCCCCCCCGATTTCCAGTGTAAAAAGTCCATTGGAAGCTGTCTAAGAAAGGCCTAAATACACTAAAGGCACCAGACCTGTCGATCTGAAAGCTAGCCAGGAACAGCTCATTTGGTACTGGATGAGAAATGAATAAATACCAGTGCAGTAGGCTAATTTCTAAGAAGGAACTGGAAAAAAAAATACCCCAAGTATCCGCTTTAAAAACCTATGAAATTCATGCGGTTTACCATAAGTTGGCAGGCATCTTATGGCACATAACACACACACAAGAACACCTGAAGGAGTAGTGATTTTGCAGAAAGTGCAAGAAGCCCCAAATGTTTGTATGTGCTCCTTCAAACATACCATAATGTATGTTGATCCTATGAATTCCATAGGTTTTTCTTAGGCAAGGGACATAAGAAGTAGTTTCTTTGCCTCCTCTGAAATAGACCCAGCCCTATGGTACCTGGTGTTCTTGGCAATCTTTTATCAGGCTTTTATATTCAGTTATTAATCAGGCCTGACCTCTGATTCCAAAATCAGATGGGATCTGGAGCTTTCAAGCCAGTATGGCATAATGGTTTGAGTTTTGACAACTCTCGAGACCGGGATTCTACAATACAGGACACCCAGGGCAAGATCTTAACATTCTCATTTTTCTTCAAATAGTCCTGTCCTCCTCCTCACATTGTTTTATTTATTTAAAATGGAAATACGGAATACTGAATTCTGATTGTGGATCATGGCTGCAGTCCAGAGGATCCTAATCAAATCTAACTTCTGTCGCGTTGAATTAACCAGGTGGCATTAGTCTTTTTTCAGCCATCCTCCACAATGGAGAGGTAATAACCAGAACGTTTGTAATGATAATTGAATTTGTGTATGGGAAGCAAGCCAAACCCTTGAAATGTGCTATAAATACTTAAGTTCACACTCATCCCTTTTATTTGCAGCTTTCATATTTGTGCGGATTTGATTATTCACAATTGATTAATATGTTCTCTCTGGGAATATCTAGAGTCCTCCAGTGCAAATATATGGTCAACTTTAACTAAAAGTTGCACTCAGAGACCGAGAGTATTACTTGAGAGAAATACTCTACTAGGCATTTGTAGCTCCTCCAGTGCAGTGTCTGTCAGACGTTGACCACTGAGTTGCACTGAAAGACCGTCCTAAGATTCCTATGAGAGAAACACTCTACTAGAAATTTGTGGCTCCCTCCAGGGCATGCCTATGGTCACTGTCTGTTGAACGTTGACCACGAGTTGTCCGTAGGATCTAGAGATTCCTAGAGAGGTGTCTCCTCAGTAAAAACATGTTATTTTTGTTATTTGTGGTTTTTCCATATCACAGGGTCTTGTGCCCCTTAACCTAGCAAATACAGAGGGACAAGTGTATTATTGAGAACTGACAAAGAGTAGTCTTTATACAGTGGGCCCCTGATTCCAGGATCCGGTGTGAATAACAAAATCGTGGATGTGTCGTCCCATAACGACAATCATGTAGTAAAATGAAGCATGTTACATAAAATGGCAAAATCAAGGCTTGCTTTTTGAATATTTTCAAGGCATGATTTTTGTATCCATGGATTTAAAAACGTATTGTATTAGCATTTTTTTTAGCTTTTACTTGGTAATGTCCTCCATTTTTATTGCATTTCTACATTTTCAGTGCCTGTTGCCTTTGCAGTTATTAATAATAAATTTTATTATTATTATATTTTAGTATTATGAAACTTTATTTCTAGAGCGCTGTAATATAACAGCGCTGTACACAGTCGGTAAAATTAAGGCGTAATAAAAGCCTGCCCAAGGCGTACACTCTAAGATAATACAATTAAGTAGAGAAGGAAAATTACCATATAGAAAAGAAATTACCATATAGAAAAGAAAAGAAAAATAAAATTAAAATAAGTAAATAAAATTATTTATAATCCCGCCTCTCTACAAAAGCAAGCGGGGTGGCTACAAGTTAAAATATACAATCCAAACCCTCAATGCACCCCCTCCTTAAAATACAATTAAACAGTGTAGAATTAAAAACATAAAACATACTTTAAAAAAAAGTACAAATAACTGTGGTGAAGTCGGGTTCAGCAGTTAGATTTTCCTTCCGATGGCCGGAGAACTATTCAGGGAAAGCCTGCCGGAAGAGACTGTCTTTATAGCTTTTTAAAGCTTTTTAGAGTGTATAACGACGGATCTCGTCCGACAGATCATTCCACAATCTGGGAGCTACAGCTGAAAAGGTCCTCTGGGAGGTCGGGACAGCCTTGTTTTACAATTTTACAGTTAGGACATCTGGTCACTCGGAGGCTGGGCCAGCCCGGGTTAGCACTTGGATGGGAGACCAGCAAAGAATACCAGGTACTCTAGGCTATATTCCAGTGGAAGGAACTGGCAAAACAACTTCTGAGGATTCCTTGTAAGAAAACCCTAGAACTTAATTAATGAAACTCATGTGTTGCTAATCAACAACAGGCAACTTGCCCCAGCTCTGTCCCACATGAATGGTTGTGATTGATGAGATTCCTGCATGGCAGAAGGGGTTGGACTGGATGGCCTTTGGGGTCTGTTTATGAGTCTATGATTCTATGACCAGTCTGAATGTGCGTCCTCAAGAAAGCCTAGCAGGGCCACCCAGAAGAGTTTATGGGGGCCAAGTCGGCTTCCTCCTCTATACATTCCATATGTTCTGGGGCTTCTGGTGGACAATATGGCAAGCAAGCTGGAAAGATGTCTTCACAGATGCAAAGGAGGACAAGGCACCCTAAAATGTAGGAAACTCAAGAAAATGGAGGACATGACCCGTAAAAGCTCAAACACAACGATAAATTCAAGCCATGTTTCTTAGTTAGGCTCAAAATAGATGACATTTGGAATTCTTTTGGACAGAAGGCTGAAATGGAGGCCATGTCCTGGAGAAGGAGAGCCTCTGGTCAGGTCAATGGCAGGACAAGAAATTAAGGATGAAATCCTTGTCACACTCTCTCACCTCAGGAACAGCAACAACAACTGCCCGGAATCCCATTGTGAGACAAGAGGAACAAATCAATCCTTTTAATAAATAAAAGTAAAACAAACCTCCTCTGAACCAATCTTGCCAAGAAATCCCATGATAGGGTTGACTTGAAGGCACACAAGAAGAAGAACAACAACAACAATAACAACAAGGGACAAATTGTAAGCTCAGTGCTATGGAATTCTGGGATTTTCAGTTTGGGGAGCTACTTAGCCCTCTCTCTGCCCGGAACTACAGATCCCAGGAGTCCATAGAATGAAGCCATAGCAGTTAAAGCAGTGTCAAAGTGCATTAATTGTACAGTAGTCAGGAATCTGGGAACTGAAGTCAAAGCTTTTAGAGTTTTAGAGTAACTAAAGTTTGGGAAGCACTGTTGCTGTTCAATGTGGCAGCAGCAGGCCTTGGGGCCCTTCTCTACCAACTGAATTTGCAAATGATCTTTAAATGTGGGCCTTAGGCAGAGAACTAACTCTCCCATCATGGTGGCTAGGCACACTTTTAACCCACATCCCTGCCTCCTCTTGTGACTGAGAACATTTCTCTCGTGTAAGTCACAGGAATACTTTTTGAAGTACAGTGGTACCTCGGGATACGAAATACCCAGGTTACGAAATTTCCGGGACGAAAAAATACCCCATTGGAAATAATTGTTCCGGGTAACGAATGTTTTTGTCGGGTTACGAAAAAATTTTGGGTGTTTTCGGCGCTTTTTCGCAACGAAACGCGGCTTTTTCCCCATTAAGCGCCTATGGCAATTCGGCTTACGAAGGCTTTTGGTTACGAAAGCCGGCCGCAGAACGAATTAATTTCGTAACCCGAGGGAGCAGTGTACTGCATAGTTTGACCATGACTCGGAGTCCAAAGTTGAATCCGCTTGGCCTAAGTCGAAGCTTTGCAGTAGCTCGTACTAAGTAAGCTTCCTAACTAAACGGGCTCTTCACAGGGAAAATACAAAAATCACTTAGTAAGCCTCCTAAGCTACACATGGGCCTCTTCTCAGGGAAAATACAAAAAATACACTTAGTAAGCTTCCTAAGCTACACTGGGCTCTTCACCAGGGAAAATACAAAAAATACACTTAGTAAGCTTTCCTAAGCTACACTGGGCTCTCAACAGGGAAAATGCAAAAATGACTAAGCTCCTAAGCTAAACTGCTCATCTTCAGGGACATGCAAAAAATACTCTAAGGAAGCTTCTAAGTTACACTGGGCTCCTCACACCGCTTCCCATTAAAACAGTGGGGGGATGCAGACGCCGCTTGGGGAAAGAGGCTGGTGGGTGTAAACAGCGCCACTCTCCTCCTTGCCACAGCGCCGCCACTTGGGGAAGAGCGGGTGGTATCCATGGGCGGCTTTATGTCCATTTCATGGGGAGAGGAGAAGGGGAAGGAGGGAAGGGAAAGGAAGGGAAAGGAAGGGGAAGAGAAAGGAAGGGGAAGGAGGGAAAGGGAAGGAAGGAAAGGAAGGGGAGGGAAGGAGGGAAAGAAGGGGAAGGAAGGACGAGAAGGAGGGAAAGAAAGGGGAAGGAGGGAAGGGAAGGAGGAAGGGAAGAGAAAAGGAGGAGGGAAGGGGAGGAGGGAAGGAGGAAGGAGGAAGGAAGGAGGAAGGAAGGGAAAGGAGGAAGGAAGAGAGAAGGACAAGAAAAAAGGAAGAGGAAAGAAAGAAAAAAGAAAGAAAGAAAAGAACGAAAGAAAGAAAAGAAAAGAATAGAAAGAAGAAATAAGAAAGAAAGAAGAGAAGAGAAGGCGGGAACGAAGGAGGAGAGAAAGAAAGACGAGGGAGGGAGGAAGAAGTAAAAGAAAGAGGGAAGGAAAGAGAAAGGGGAAAGGAGGAAGGAATGGAGAGAAGAAAGAAAGAAAGAAAGAGATAAAGAGAGGGAGGAGAGGAGAAGGAAGAAAGGGGAAAGAGGGAAGGAGGAAGAGGGAGGGAGGACGAAGGCAGGGAAGAGGGAGGGAGGAATATAGAGACAAGGGAAAGAAAGAAGGGCGGGGAGGGGAGAATGATAAAGGACAGTAGGGAAGAAGGAAAGAAAAAGGGAAAAGAAACTAACAAAGGAAGGACGGAGTGAAAGAAGAGGGAAAGAAGCGGCTTTCCAAGCATTGAGAGTACAATTAATGCTCTTACAGGTAGATAAGTGCATAAAAAAGAGAGCTGAGAACTAAGAGAAACTGAATAATGGCACAGATAGAACGCTGAGGAACGATAATAGATTCATAGATGCTGAGAATAGACAAAGAAGGAGAAATTTAAAAAGGAAGTTTCAAGAACAAGTTAATCTACTGATTTAATCACTGTATTGACAACATGTGGAAAAGCTAGATTTAAAAGTTTCTCCAGATGATCTAGAACAGGGGTAGGCAACCTTTTTGAGCCGGGGGCCGGGTTGCTGTCCCTGAGACAACTGGGGACCGAAGCCAAAAAATAATAATTAAATAATTTAAAATAAATAAATTATAAATAAAGCAGGACAAATGTAGGACAAAATTTCAAATGGAAGACACTTTTTAAAAAATGGAGGACACGTGAAAAAATTTGCTGATTTTTAAAATGTTAATATAAATGCATGTTTCTGAGGCTTCTATAGACAATTGCCCTCCAAAGGCCCCGGTGGCAATCGGCAGCAGGACCGGGCTGGAGCCGGTCCCAAGGCTCGCCGGGCCGCATCCGCGCCGCGGGCCGCAGTTGCCTACCCCTGATCTAGAAAGAGCCATTGGAGTATTGGAGCAAAAGAAGCAGGAGAAAGGACATAATTATGCTTTTGGAAGAGAAAATATAAAAAGATTTGGTCTTCAAAAAACTGAGATTAATACAAAATCTGGAATATACTTATGGACAAAAAATTCAGATTTACCAAGATTTTGGCATCAGAGACTATAAACAAAGAATCTTTTCCAAGATATAACAAGATGTGTTAAAGAAGAAGGAATTAAATACACCTGGGGCTTCTGAAGGCAACTATATGGAGGAGGGTCAGCGAATGTGAACACAGCTGGGACTTGGAGAGAAAAGTCAAAGCGGAGAGGAGAATGAAGAAGAAGAAACAGAGTTTATCAAACAGGAGGAATTTCTCTTAAATTCGAATGAAAAGAAAGTGGGGGCAGAATGCATTCACTTAAAGTCGCTAGTTTAGCGCAATTACATGAATACGCATTGCATTCTAACTGGCTCCACATTGCCTGAAAATAGCATGCCATTGCCCCAATTGCGTGTGGCGGTCTATCACGCAATAACACGAAACCCCATGATTGCGTTCGGACGGACTTCCCATGCCTGAATTGTGTGTGGTGGTCTATTACACAATAACATTAACCTCATGATTGCGTTCAGATTGCCATTGGATTGTATACTTCCAATTTCCCTTGTCTGATAAACTCCAGATTATGCTGGCCAGGCAGATGAAGGACATCAGAAGGAAAAGGAAGAGAGGAATGTGATCACAGTTGAGAAGCATGAAAGAAGGGAAATACAATGTGGATTTTCTGTGAAGTTGTAAGAAAGACTAAAATGCATTAGCTGTGATAGCGTAATAGGAAAAGTAAAAATAGAGCAGAGTAATAAAGGTTAAAATAAGGAGGAGGGAGGGGAATAAGTGAAGAACGCATCTCCATAAAGAAGAAAATCTGACAAAGTTACATTTGCTTGCATTTATGCCCCAAATAAAAAACAAGTCGAATTTTAAATAGGGTGTTAACATTATCGTAGAGGGCTTTTATGAAGGGGATCTATTTCTGAGAGGGACTTTAACTGGACATGTTAAATTAATATAAAGGGGAATATAAGGGGAACAATAGGAAGAAAAAGAATAAAAATGAAAATCTTAAAATTAATTTGGAGAAAGGGAATATTATTGATGGTTTATGAACCATCATTTTACTCAGCGGACACAAAATATTTAGTCGTATAGATTATTTTGTTAAAAAAGACAATAGTTTGAAAATAAAAGAAATTAATGCAGGAGGTGTCTGGCTGCAGACCATATGTCATTATAAAAGATTGAAGGAACAAATATTAAGATTTTTGATCCTGTGGATATTTGGAGGAGGAAAATAAACAACAAATTGGTGAGGAAATTAAAAATTATTTTGATTTAAACGAGGGGAATATTCCAAACATATATTATGGAATGTGTTAAAGCAGTGGTAAGAGGGAAATGCAAGCATGGAAAAGGAATTTAAAAAAAGAAAAATGTATATAGAAAGAAATTGATAGAAGAAGTGGAAGTGTTCAAAATATATATAATAAATATAGAAGTATATCTATAAAAGAACAGAGGGATAAAAAAAAGAGAAGAAATTAAAGACCTGGACCAAACGACTATATTAAGAAACCAGGTGTATATTAGGAATGAATTTAAGGCATAGGATACTAGAAGTATGAAGAGTTGGGCCAAATTTCTTTTTAAAAAAGAGGGGGAAAAGTGATTTGTAAAATAAAAGGGACAAAGGTGAAATAATAACTGACAGTGGAGAGAATAAGAGACGTTTTAGTTAAATTTCATGAAAGATTGTATGGAGAGAAGAAAGTGGAGGATCAGAAAACAAATATAAAAATCAAATTAACTGAAATACAGAGAAATTATTAAATTCCCCAATAACTAACAAGAGAAGAAAGAGTAATACAAGATTTAAAAGGATTAAATCTCCTGGCCCAGATGGATTCACATCTAATTTATAAAACTTTTAAAAATGAATTGAGTGAGCATATGACTAAATTTATATGAAATATTGGATATAAATAATCCCAGGAACAAAATGATCTGAAATTATATTAATACTTAAACCCAATAAGATCCGGTCAGCCCTGAATCTTATTGTCCCATCACATTAAGCAATCAAGATTATAAAATTTAATGAAAATTTTAGCTAATAGATTAGAAGAATACTTACCTACTTAATTAAAGAAAAATAAATGGATTGTGAAAGGGAGGATATTCAGGAACCAATAAGGAACTGTATATTCACTATATTACATCATGCTAAACAACATAAAAAAAATTAGCTTTAATAAAACTAGATGTTTACAAAGCATTTGATTCTATAAATCAGATATCTTTATAAAATTTGCAGGGATTTTTGATAGGGGAAAGGTTTATTGAAACCATAATGGAACTATATAATGATACAGAAGCCCAAATTATAGTAAATGGAGAGAAATCAAGAAAACTTACAATTAAAAGTGGAGTAAGGGTTGCCCATTTTCCCTGTATTATTTATATTAGCAATGGAATCATTTGCAAATATGATCAGGGAAGCAAAGAGATAAAGGGATAAAAATAGTAAAGAAGAGATAAAGTTGCATTTATTTGCAGATGATGCTCTGATAAGGTGCAGAAATCATGTCAAACTATGATCAAATTTTTGGAAATATTTCAGAAATTAGAAACATTTCAGGGCTTAAATTTAACATGGATAAATGATATAATGTTTATGAACACTGATTGACGGGAACAAAAAGAAATTCAAACTGTATCAGGATGAAATTGGGGATAAAAAATTGAGATATTTAGGTGTAAATTTATCAATTAAGTTAGATAATATGTACAGGGTAATTATAGTCAATCATGGAAACAAATTAATAACCAAATCTCAAGTGGGCAATAAAAATGGAAAATGCTAACAAAAAAGGATGCTTAAAATGATGGCATTACCAACTTTTATAGTATTTCAAACTATCCTAGAAATAATCCTAGTAAAGTTTTGAAGAAATGGGATAGGTCAATATTAAAATGGATATCAGGGAATAAAAACGTCAGATTATCTAGGCATATTATACAAGCACAAAATGATGGAGGATGAGGTTGTTCCATCACTGAACTATATTTTGAGGCGATTCAATTGCTAAGAATGATAGAGGGAGAATATAATCAAAATATAAACTTGGTTAAATTAGAAAGATAGAGCAATCAAATGGAGTATTTCTCTATTTTCCTTGGAAAACATGGGGAAAGAAAGAAAAAGAGAAAATAATATGGTCCAATGATGGTGAATTAACGTATGGGAGAAGTGGAGTAAAAAAAACTGGGTATAAAACAACTGGAAATGGTTACCAATCAATATTTAAATAAAAGTAACAATGAAAATTTGGGAAAGATGTTTAAAAAATTGAAGCTAATGCTGTTTTTGGAAGGAGGGAGAGGAGTGAAAAGCATATTACAAAATGTGGAGTACAATTTGCATGATGTACTCTGTAATAAAAAAATAATTAAAAGAAGAAAATAGATGAAAAATTTTAAGAAGCAGAAGGAAGGAAGGAAGGAAGAAGGAAGAAGGAAAGAGGGGAAGAAAAGGAAGGAAGAGGAAAGAAGGAAGGAAGAAAGGAGAGGAAGGAAGGAAGGAGGAAGGAAGGAAGGAAGGAAAGGGGAAGGAAAGAGAAGAAAGGAAGAAGGAAGGAAGGAAGGAGGAGGAAGGAAGGAAGGACGGAGGGGAAGGAAGGAATGAAGGAGAGAAAGAAGGAAGGAAGAAGAAAAGGAAGGAAGGAAAGGAAGGAAAGGACGAAGAGAAGAAAAGGGGGAAACGAAAAGAGGAAGGGAAGGGAGAAGGGAGGGAAAGAAGGGAAGGGGAAGAGAAGGGCGGTAGGAGAAGGGAAAGAGACAGGCAGAGTGACAGACAGGAATGTGGTGAAGTCAAAAGACCGCTTCGGCGCTACACAGTCAAGAATGCTCTTATCATTTCTCTTCCTTCCTTCCTTGCTGAGCGGGGATTTGAATCCACCAGCGCTTAAAGCAACCAGCTAGACTCTAGGAATCAAGCCTCAGAGCTGAATCCAGACCCGGCTTTGGTGCTAGTGCTGACCCATCTCCCCATTGGAGCAGAGCTGCCTCCCTTCGCTGGAAACCGGACAAGCAGCTCGACCTGGGCGGGACATTTTAATCCTGGGGAAACCAGGATTGTCCCACCCCAAATGGGGAATGTCCGCCGCACCCAGCATCCGAATGGCAGTGAGGAAAGACAGGATGGCATCTTTCTGTTCACCCAGAGGCAGCAGAGCGTCCGGAGGGGCAAGTCTCTCAGACTTCTGGGCAGGAGTAGGAGATGGGGGGGCATATGGGAAGTGAGGGTCTTTCCCCGCCTGCGGGGGGGGGGGGGGGGAAGCAGAGATGCTTGGGGGGGGTCTGGCACTGGCCAGACCCCCCCCCCGCTGCTATTTGCTTGACCGTCCCCTTCCCTCACTCACTCACTTGAGGAAGCCCCTGGCGCTGGGGCAAGCAGCAGTTAACAACCAACAGTTGGGTTCTAGAATGGAGTCAAGGTTTCAGACCAAGATGGAACCTTTGCAAAGGAAACAAGGATAGGCTTCTCTTAGGCAGAGGGTTGCCATTTCTTTTCCTGGCCTTGCTCCTCTGCCTTGAAGGGCAGGCGTCTTGAACATGCTCCAGAATGGCAGCTCATACTTCAAGAGGTTTCAGAGGGGGCATGGCTTTCCCTCCAAGCATAATAGTGGGGGATCCCATAATAAGCCTCCTTGAGGCCTCAACACCCTTATTTCCCAGCAGAGAAGGTGAGACCCTCCTGAGAACTGGGTTACTTCTCCATGAGCTCCTAGAGGCAGGGACATATTAGAATAACAAAAGGACTCCTGCTGGCGGCTGCCATTTTGGATAACTGTGGTGATGGTGCCCTACAGGGCTCTGGGAGCTGCCATCTTGGTAGCGATGGGGAGAACCCACTCTTTGCTGTACCAGGGGGCTTCTCTTCCCCTTCAGCCACAAGCTCCTTGGGCGACCTCCACCCCAATGGCAGAATAGTAGTATAATCTTATTTTAAAATGTATATATCTTGTGGGATTCCCCCCAGAACTTTTAAAATAATGTGAGGCTCCACTCAGAAGTGCAGGATATAAACCAAATAGCTGCTGTTTCCTCTGCAGCCTCTGTGTGTCACTCTACTCTTCAGGGCCTCTGTCTGTTGCGCTGGTGCTGCCAGGCTAACAGGTGTATAATAAATTCATGGCATGAGATTTAGGCAGACCTCCTAAAAGCTGAAGACATTCATTAGAAAAGTGATTCCCCCTTTTCTAATGTGCAATACATGTCCTGATGTTCTCATTACACTACACAGCTCCCTCATCAAGTTCTACACATCATTCGCTGCTGCAAATAAAAGTAGGGGTGCCTCTAGTCTATATTGTAGAAACAAGCAGTTTGACATCACTTAAAGGCCATGACTCCATCCTACAGAATCTTGGGATTTGTAGTCTTGTGAGGCACCAGCACTCTGGCAGAGAAATCTAAAGACCCTGTAAAATACAAATCCCAAGATTCCACAGGATGGAGCTACAGCACTTAACTGGTGTCTGTCAAACTGCATTATTTTTATAATGTAGATGCACCCTAAGATAACATATTCCATAACAATATTAGAAGGACACATGTCTTTATATTTGTACTATGTAAGGAGAGACGTAGAGCTATGGGATTTTCACTAACTCAAGTTCTGTGCTATTGGATCCGCTCCCCTCTCCCATATCCAGTATGAACACCAGTCATTTGTACTGTATAATGTTTCACTGCTTTCCTAAGATCTTACAGCTTTGGACATATTCTCTCTCCTCAAGGCCTATATGCTGAATTTTTGCAGTGCGTCTAAAAGTGATAGTGATCCCCTCCTCCAGTATGAAGCATACACACCTGGATTCTTTGAAGCACAACTGCCTGTACCAAAGACCTTAAGTTGAACTACCCATAATTTTAATTGTGTGACATTAAGCTGCTATTTCACATCAGGAGGAAAGCACCATTGGTTGGGGTTTTTTTTTTAATGGTTCCTTCTCCCATTTCCAGAAATATTGATGGTGCTCAAGCTTCCAGTTTCTAGTTTGGCAAGAGGCACTAAATATTTCTCCCTAAACTGCAAATCCCAGGATTCCATAGGATGTTGTCATGGCAGTTAAAGTGAGATCATAGTTATATAACTGAGCAGTGTGAAAGAGTCCCTAGGCTCAAATCCCTCCTCAGCCATGAAAACCCACTGGATGACCTTGGACAAGTTTTACTCTCTTAGCCTTTCTTATGTGCCTTCCAGTTGAGTCCTACTTATGGTGATCCTATCATACTGTTCTCTTGGCAAGGTTTATTCAGATGTTTGCCACTGCCTTCCTCTTCAGCTGAGAGAGTGTCACTGGAACTCCGATTTCCCAAGATTGGTCCTAGTCCAACATGCAAACCACTACACTACAGTGAGTGTATTTTCTCTTAGCCTTAGAGGAAATCAGTCACAAATATTCAAATAAATCTTGGATAGCCTGCCATCCTATCATAAGATTGCCATAAGTCAGACGTGATTTGAAAAATATAACATATAATGTTTTCTCTGTTTCTTCTATGAATGTATGTTTTGAGGTGGATATGATTTACTCCACTTTTTCTTCCTTATTCCTCATCCCCTACTCTGAAAACATACCTTGTTGGCATTTGAGACCATATTTTTTAGCATGGCTACATGTACTGAGCAATTAATGTCTCTAGCTGTGCAGCCATACAAATCCAGATAGTTTACACGTGTTTCCATTTGATTTGGATGGCAAGCTTGGATATCCAGAATTCAGTGAGACTGTTGTGGTTTGAGTGTTGAACCAGGGTTCAATTCCATACTCAGACTGCGTGACCTTGGGCAAGTCACATGCTTTCAGCTTCAGGAAAAGATAATGGCAAAGATCCTCTAAACAAATCTTGCCAAGAAAACACCATAATAGGCTCACCTTAGGGTCACCATAAGACAGAAACAACTAGAAGGCATACAACCACAGCAATAGACTAAATTTTGAAACTCAGTATGGTTAGTGGTTTGAGCATTGGACTTTGATTCTGAAGATTCAGATCCCCTCTTTTCCATGAAAACACACCGAATGATCTTGGGCAAGTCATACTCTCTCTCAACCTCAGAGGGAGGTAATGGCAAATTCATTAGTAAGAAAACTCCATGGTAGGTTTGTATTAGGGTCACCATAAGTTAGAAATGACTTGAAGGCATACAACAATAAACTAAAGTAGGAGTGAGCAACTGTGGAAAATTAGCAAGCCACATTAGCCCTGAAGGAAACCTTGCAGGGCCACATAATCCACTGCACCTTCTCCCATAAAAAAATTTTAAGAATAAATTTAAAAAATGTTTTCACCTAATGTCCTCCAACCTTTTGGGGGCATGTTTTTGGGTCTTCCTAGGCCCGTAGAGGATTTTGGGGCATTTTGAGGGAGGATTTTGGGGGGAAAATGCAAAATTTCATTTTGATCGGGGGGGAGGGGTTCCAGTGATGCTCCAAATGTGATGGAAATACTCTCCAAACTCCTTAGAAATCATTTTTGGGTACTGCAGAGCAAGGAAAAGCCCCTGGAGGATTGCTTCCACCTGGTTAGTCACTTGGGTAGATCCTGGCTACACATATTGCCAAGTGTTCAGCCCTCTGGTGAAAAGCTTGTGAAGAAGGAAGTCTTTATTTGTAGAACACACCTGATGAATTTCTGTGGCTGAGTGACAAAGGAACCTAGTTACTGAGTACTGCAGCTGAAAAGCAGAAAAGAGTAAAGACTACATTTCTTAACTATCTCTTTTGTTTTTTGTGGGGTTTTCAGACTATGGGGCCATGTTCTACAAGAGTTTCTACCTGACGTTTCGCCAGCATCAAGGCTTTTGGACCTGCAATTGAGCTAGCCTATTTTAGTGCAATGTGAGCTAACTCATGGCTGCCCTGTGGCTGAGACATCTCCAAGACTCCCTATCCTCCACTACTTTCCTTAGTTCTTGCAGATTCATACCCATGGCCACCTTAATGGTGATACCACAGTTTATATCCAATAGGAGGATTACAAAAGAATCAGTCATAAAGAGAGGACCTTGGGGTGTGTGCACACTTTGCCCCAAAGCCATGCAATATGACACACCTTCTCTTACAATGCCAACTGTAGAAAATAAGACAAACTCCCTTCATGGGTCATGGTGTATGTTTAGTGCATCATGTTATATTATTACAACATACTCTGTTTGGGGCTGCCTTTGAAAAGACCTGCAACCAGATTGTTAAAGGTTGTCTACAGTGAGCACACTACTCCCTTGTTGCAACAGCCCCACAGATTTCCAGTTTGTTTCTGGGAACAATTCCAAGTACTGGTTATGATTGATAAAGTCTTAAATGGCTCAGGTCTAGGTTGTCTCCAATACCATATTATCCCATATTAATCTGCCTGTATTTTGAGATCTTCTGAGAAGCTCTTTTCTTTGTCCCACATTGTCACAGGTACAACTGCTGTGAACATGGGATAGAGCCTTCTCAGTAGCTGCTCCCAGGCCTTGCCCTCCTTGCTATGCTCCCCACAGTAGGTGAAGACCTTTTTGTTTCAGCAGGCATTTGAGGGTGAATTGTTCATGGAGGACGGGGATTTCATAATGTGTTGTTTATATTTGTTGTTTTTCTTTTTAATATGCTTTTAACTGTTTTTAATTCTATTGATAGTTTATATTTTTAATCTTTGTATGAGGTCAGTTTTTTAAGCTAGATCTGATTTTATTTTAGTAAGCAACTGAGGAAAGGTGGGATGAAAGGAGAAGAGGAGGAGAAGGGGTAAACTCAACTGTGGTGATTTGCTCTTTAGTTCAAGTCTCAGGTAGATCAACCTGACAAACAAGCAAAACCTCTAATAAAATCCTTATTCCTTCCAGATCTCAAGGATTTGTGTGTCTCAAAGTGATCTGGTTGAAATTGACCCAAAGGTTTACATGCTTCACATTAAGCATTTCCACAAGATTACGCTGAGCATGTGGTTTTTGATGAACCAATTAGTGTTGATCTCCTTGAAAGTGCATATACAAGCCAGAATCTTTGTGTGTTTATTTGGAAGAATGCTGGAGTCAGTGGGACTGTATGTCCAAGTGAATCTCTATGGACAGGAATGCAACCTCTGCTCTGCTCCATTTGGAGAATAATAAAAGATGTTGGGTGAAAAGATTAGGATCTCTGCTAACTCAAATGAAGAGACTGCAAAGTTAAAGAGTAGGACAGCCTTCTTCAACCAACAAGATATTCTCCAAGGCTGAATCCGCTGTGCAGAAATAATGGAATTTGGCACCACTTTAACTGCCGTGGCTCAATGCTATGGGATTCTGGGAACTGGAATTTATGGCCCCAGAGCTCTCTGACAGAGGTCCAAAACGCACTCCAGAAATAATCCAGTTTGAGACTGCTTTAACTATCTAGACTCAGTGCTAGGGAATCCTGGGAATTGTAGTTTATTATGGCACCAGAGCTCTGTGACAGAGAAGGCTAAATGTTTCCCAAAACCACAGTTCCCAGAATTCCATAGCATTGAGCCATGGTAGTTAAAGCAGTGTCAAACTCAATTTTTACCATGGGGATGCAGCCCAAATAGATTGGATTGCAACTCCCAGAATTCTCCAGCTAGTGCAAGATTATGTGACTTGACATCCAACATATCTGAGGGGATCAGGTTGTAGAAAACTACAGTAAGCAAATAATGTAGAATAAATGGATGTGGTTTAACAAAGACAGAGGATTCTGGAAATGAGACATGTGCCTCCCTTGCCAACTATATACTTAATTCTCACCTAAATAGTGACACAGCCAGCTAATGCTGACTCATCATACATTTTCTCTGACAGACAGCTCATCCCAGTCTACTGTGAAAAGCCAACTCCCTTATTTCAAAAAGAAAAAGAAAAATAATTAATCTCCACTTGTTAGAAGTTGGCCATGGTGAGAAAATTGTCTCACTTGTTAGAAGTGGCTCATGGTGAGATTGCATGTAGCTGTGATTGTTTAAGTATGACACTTAGCAGAATTGTACAAAGTTTTGTTTAAAAGGAGAGGTTTATGCTGCTTAAAAGTTGTTTAAGAGGGAAAACAGTATAAACTGTTATTTAAAAGGCTTATCCAGGATGATTTGTCATTTCCAAAGTCTCATTGAAATGTACAAAGTTTATCTCAAATGAATATCTTAGCTCTATTTTATTTCAAAAGGTAAAATTGAACATCAAAATCTCAGTGGGAGATACACAGAACTTACAAGTAACTACACTTGTCCCACCACATTCGCTGGGGTTAGGAGCACAGGACAGCTGAAATGTGGGAAAACCGCAAATAACAAAAACACTATGTTTTTACCTGAGAGAACACCTCTCTAGGAATCTCAAGGTCCTCCAGTGCAACTCTTGTGGTCAACATCTGCCCAGGGACATAGCCAAGGGGGGGGGGGGTTCTGGGGGTCCGAACCCCCCTTCCATTAGAAAAATGAATGGTGTGTGCTGCTGCGCCGCCGCACTCAAGCCCCATTATAATGGTGGCACTTAGTCTGGACCCCCCCCTTCCTACAATCCTAGCTACGTCCCTGATCTGCCAGACATTCACCATGGAACTGTGCTGGAGGAGCTACAAAGGCCTCATGGAGTGTTCTCTCTAGAAATCTCTAGGTCCTTCAGAATTGCGCTGGAGGACCTAGATATTCCTAGAGAGAACATATTAATACAATCAATGAATAATCTAATCCACAAAAGTCAAAGCCACAAATGTGGAGGGACCTAAATCCAACTGTTGGTCCTGACTAGAGTAAATATAGGCCTCGTTGGGATCAATTACTGTAATGGTAGCTTAGGAGCTATGCCCACAGCTCTGAAGAGGCGGCCTCTGGCCACCCCTTTTGCAGCCAAATCAGGGCTGCAGCAACCATACGCTGCGGCCCAGATCTGGCCTTTCCAGGGTGCAAAAAGGAGCTGCAAAAAGTGACTACTTTTTGCACCCTGGAAAAGGGCACCATAGCCACGGCCCCATGGCTTTATGGTGCTCCTTTGGCGCTGTGTTGTGTGGATGCTGTGGCAGAGAAGCGCAGTGATGCTGCACACCATGCATGTGGCACATAGTGTCACGCCACCCTGGGGGCAGACACTACGCCCTGACTCCATGCCCCAGCCAGCCTTTCAGGTCAGTTTGTACAGGGCATAACTACTGTTTTTTGGCCTTAGACCCATAGCTGTAAATAATTGTTTTTAACAACTAATTTTTCCAACTCTGCAGATTCTAGACAGAAAATCTCAATATCGTTTACCAAGTCTCTCCCCAAACAGTTAACGACTACCATTTTCAAAGTGAATATATGTATTTATAGCTATTAATGCAGGTACAGAACCTGCTGTTGAAAAATTAGATACGTATACTGTATTCCATTTGTGAGAAACCAGAACTACTTGACACTTGGTTTTGTTTGCTTGTTTTATTATGATAGTGACAACACGGCATCCAAACTCAGAATATACAGTGTCTTCCTGACCAGTTATGAATCACGCCTCATGATCCATAACTGATTTTTTAAAAAGTTAAATTGAAAGAATTGATGGATATATTCTTACCTCAGCGAGAAGTCTGATGTATTGAAGGTGAGATTTACAATAACAATATAATGTACATTTCTTGCATTTCATGACCAGTGAGAATTGCCTTGCCATTCCCCCATTCTGAATGGGGCCAGTTTACTGACAATCAGAGGTATATCAGTTCTGCTTTGCTGCATGATGGTTTGTTGGAAAAAAGCATGGTCCATGTTTTTGTCCCAATGTACCCCAAAGGGACCAGATGCCATCTTGGAGGCTAAGTAGGGTCAGCCCTGCTTAGTACTTGGATGGGAGACCATCAACAAATACCGGGTGCTGTAGGCTATATTTCTGGCTATTTCTTGCCTAAGAAAACTCTATGAAATTAATGGAGTCACCATAACTTGACAGGTTCTTTGAAGGCACACACACATTCTACAGTGGCAAAAAAGCAACAGATTACATGGGATATTTTTGAACCAAATTAAAAAAAAACTATACATAACAATAGACTGAAATCTGGAAACCATGCAGGTGGAAATACTGCAGAATACGTACCTACACTGTTCATGCAGAGTTGGATTCTTCACCAAAATGTAAATGGGGAACCAAAATGTATTGTGCTGATGCATGAGAGATAAAGGACAGAATGAATATTTTGGTTTATTCATGCAGCACAGAGGACAGAGCTGTAAAAGAAGAAAAGAAGAAAAGTTGTAAAAGAAAAAGAAGAAGAGAAGGCATTTAATATCAGACCCTGATCCTAAATAAAGACCCACAATGTTGTTTGTTGCCGTTTGCCTTCAAGTCATTTCTGATTTATGACAATGCTCAGGTGGCATGATGACAGCAATTTCTTGGCAAGATTTGTTCGGAGAAGTGTTTTATCTTTGCCTCCTCTCTGAGACCAAGACAGTGTGACTTGCCCAAGGTCCATGGCTGAGTGGGTATTAGAACCCAGTTCTCCAGAGTCATACTTCAACACTCAAACCACTATACTACAATGGACACTGTCTTTATACAGTATATTGGCCATATTTATACTGTATGCACCATATAAATAAAATAACTTTAAATATAAATATTTAAACAGACTAGAAATAAGCAAAATGAATGTGTACAGCACTCTTTCTGTATAATTTTAGCTGTTTCCCCAAGAATTTTAAGGGCAATTTTGACATTCTAAATTAACATTTTACATTATATTGTATGGGTTCTGTAAAGTGCTGTGTCCTGGGATTGCCTTTCCTGTGAAGGAACAGCATGGAAAATTCTAAAACAAAGTCATGAAAATATTGCATATTCCAGATTCTTATCTCTTAAATTTCTTCTGGAACTACAGGGAGATATTTGAAGTGTTTTTAAACATTTCAGCAAAACACAAACACATATGTGCCTTCCTTTCTGTAGTGGGCCAAATTTTACTGTCTGCAAGTATCTGCCTACCTGATACTGTATTATTCATGGGTACATGTTGCCACATAGTGGACAAAAGCTGCAATGAACACTCTACAATGAAGACTTTACTATTTTGTGACATGCAACCCTACTTTATCAGATGAGTATTCAAGTGGTCAAAACGCTGACTATGCTATTCCCAGAATTCCATAGCACTGTCCCAGGGGCAGTTAAAGTGGTCCCAAACTGGATTATTTCTGAGGTGTGTTTTGAACCAATGTTGTTATATACAAAAGAAGTTGGAAGCATGAGCTTTTCTAGACTTGTCTACTTCCTAAATCCACCTGAAGAAGCAGACTTTAGTCTAGGAAAGCTCATGCTGCCAACTTTTCTTTCAGTTAGTCTCAAAGCTGCGACAAGAGCTCTCTACATAACCACGTTTCCTCACTACACTCATATTACAGTGCTTCTATTGCAATACTAGTGCTCTGGCTGCCTCCTGTTGCATTCTGGGATTTGCAGTTTAGCATTCACAGCCAGGGAGCCCTTAGGCCTGACTGAACTACAAACCCCAGAATGCAAGAGGGGGCAAACAGGGCAGTGCTAACAGTGGAATAGCAGCCCTATTAATAATAAGAGTGTGGAAATGTGGCCACAGTATCTAGCTTATGCCTGTGTATGTGGAACTCTGGGAACTGTAGTTTGGTGAGACATTAAGCCTTTTCTGTCAGAGAGGCTGCATCCACACTGGAGAAATAACCCAGTTTGGCACTGATTTAAGTGTCTTGGCTGAAGGCTATGGAATTCTGGGAGTTGGAGTTTGTTGTGGGCCCAGAGCCCCACAACAAACCCCAACTCCCAGAATTCTACAGCCTTCAGCCTAGACACTTAAAGCAGTGAGGCTTACTCCTGCGGGCCTAGATAGGAACCCTCTCTATGGTCAAAATATAGAACCGGAAACAGGAAGTGCCTCTCCCTGGTGCTGCTTGTCAGCTGAGAGGCCTCTGCAGAGCGGAAGAGGGCAGCTGTGAGTGTGTTTTGAGGAGGGTCGGGGCCCCAGCATGGCCTCCATTCTGGACCAGTACGTGGACTCGCTCTCCCACTCGGCCTCGTCGCAGCAGAGCCGCGCCAGCCTGGGCATCCCCCACACGGGTGAGAAGAAGGAGGGTCCCTGCTCCAGCCTCCTCCACTTGCCCATAGGGAAACATAGGAGGAATCCTAGCCAGGGATTAGCATTGTCTGTCTTGCCTGTCCTGGCCAAGATAGACAGTGATGAGGGATGATGGGAGCAGCAGTGGAAAAAGACCTAAAGGGCCTCAGTTGCCCACCCCTGCTTGGCTCATTGGTGAACATAATGTCAGTCAATATCAGTGAGAGGATGAGAGCTTAGTAATATTATAAAAGGGAGGATGTTTCTCTCTACACTTTTCATTCTATATAACAGTTCTACATAGCAATGCGAAGCTCAGTCTCTGAGTGCAGATCCTTATGCAGCAGCATTAGCAGCAGCCTTGCCTGAAAGATTAATATCAGAAGATCTGCAATAACCCAAGTCCAAGTCCAAAGAGTTTCTGGAAGGCCATAGTTCCCCACCTCTCCTGTGGGCACATCTTTGTTGTTGTTGTTGTTGTTAACTGCCTTCCCCTCCAGTCTTGACCCAGGGCGACCCTGCTGATGAGACACCTCCAAGGCTCCCTGTTCTCCCAGTTCCTGCAAACTCATCCTTGTGATCTCTTTATTAGAGTCCCTCCATCTAGCAATCCGCCTCTCTTTCTACTTCGCAACACCTTTCCTAGCATTACTATTTTTTTTCCAGTGATCCATTCCTTCTCATGATGTGTCCAAAGTATGCCAGCTTAAGTTTTGAAACACGTTGATTGAAACAAACTTGAACTGCCTTTTTTTTTTATGTGTAGGAACCTATTTCTTCTGTTTTCAATGGTTTTTTCTAATTCTGGTGCCAAAGTTGCTGTTAAGAAGTAATGCTCTGGTAGTCTCATTGAGGCTAAACCTTTATAGTCCCAGTGTAGTGTTAATACTGTGCTGTTGTTTTATTAATTTATATCCTGCCTTTCTCCCAAAGAGACTTAAAAAAAGAAAGGCAGTTTCAAATGTGTTTCACATTTCAATAAAAAGAAAGGCAGTTCAATGTGTTTCAATTCAACGTGTTTCAAAACTTAAGCTGGAATACTTTGGACACATCATGAGAAGGAATGGATCACTCAAGGCAGCTAACAACATAGGGAAAAACGCTACAGATTAAAAACTGCACAAAACTTTGATAAAAGTATAAATATAAAAGCAGTTAAACAATTCATAAAGTTAAAACATTAAACATGAAAAATATAATTAATTAATTAAAAGATGGTGCAAACCACAAAACTATACACAGCACATCATTAAAAGCTCATCCCATTCAGTTTCTAAATGCTTGGTGACACAATAATGTTGTCAGTCGTCAATGGAAGGAGAGGATGGAGGGAGCTATCCTGGCCTATCTAGGAAGAGAATTCCAAAGACTGGGAGGAACTCCCAAGAAGGCTTTCTCTTGTTCCCATCAAGCCTGAGAATATGGTGGGACAGAAAGAATATCCTAGACCCATTTCTGTCCCACCATATCTGTCCCATAAAAAGAGCTATGGTCCTTTAGATATCCTGAACCCAAGCTGTATAGCAGTGGTCCCCAAACTTTAGTCTTCCAGATATTTTGGGCTTCAGTTACCAGAATTCCAAACTGACTGGGGCTTCTGGGAGTTGAAGTCCAAAACATCTGGAGGATCAAAGTTTGGAAACCACTGATTTATAATGTAATTCTTCTCATCCCAGAAGATGGTAAGGGAGCCATGAGCCAAGCAGAGTAGCACAGTTTTCAAATAGTGAAGTACTGAGCATCTTTGCTGTAATCTTTATCAGTTTTTTTTGGGTGCGTGTTGCCAATGAAGATGTTCCCAGGCTTGTTGTTCTGCTTAGAAGAAAAAAAGACTTGCCCGGTTTTAAAGCTATACAAGAAAATTGGTACCTGTGAAGGACTAATGAGGTTTTAAAATTCTGATATTATAAGTTGTCTGTGCCTAATAATGACAACTCATATATTCTCTAAAGACCAAACTTTGTGATTTGTTCTACATCAAGGATGTTGCATTGTTTTCCATTTTAATTACAAATTGAGTTTTCTCTGTGATCCTGGAAAGAGACATATTTGCCCCGAAAAGGCATAGCAAAATGCTTCACATAATTTATCCTTCATTATCCCACACTTTGGAAGACTGTTGATCTGTCTAGTAAAAGACCTCCAATAATATCTCATTACTGGTATATCACAAGATGTCATTCTATCCCCAGTGCTGTTCAACATCTACATGAAATCGCTGGGAGAGATCATCTGGAGGCCTGGGGCGGAGTGCTATCATTATACTGATAACACCCAAATATATATGTATCTATCAAAAACAATGTCAGCTAAGGATAGTGTGTCTCCTTTGGATGACTGCCTGGAGCAGGTAATGGATTGGATGAAGAAAAACAAACTGAAGTTGAATACAGACAAGATGGAGGTGCTTATTGTTGAGGATCCTAACCTGGGTTTGGAGGTGTGTCAACCAATTGTGCGTGAGGTTACACTCCCCCTGAAAGACAGTTTTCACAGTCTGGGAGTGCTTCTGGCTACATTACTTCAAATGACAGCTTCTATAGCTATGACGGCCAGGAATGCTTGTATCTGCTTCAGCTGTTAGTCCAGCTATGTCTCTTCCTAGAGCTGGAAGACTTAAAGATGGTAGTGTATGTGCTTGTAATCTTAAAGCTAAACTTCTGCATTGTGCTGTACATCTATACCATGTTTGGAAACCTGAATTAGTTCAAAATTTAGCAGCCATATTGGTTAATGGTACATCTAGGAGGGATCATATTACCCCAATATTTAAAATGACTCCATTGGCTGTGAATTAGTTTTCAGACAAGGTGCAAATCTGCTCCATACATTCAGGTCCTCTAGGGGGGCTAGATGTACAATTAATCTGGGCTAGATAAACAATCTCACCTGTTTTAAGGTAAATTCCTACACTTCTAATAAAAACCAGAAATGTCAGAGGAGATGCCAAGTAACAGGACATAAAGTTATGATGGTCTTCAGTTGTTGTTTGTCTTTATCATCTATTTTCAGAGCTAGAGTTTGAACTTTGGATTCTTTTATGTTTGAATTTATTTTTTAAACTAGTAATTTTCCTTTTGTTTCCTTAAGGGTATGTGAATGCTCGCCTGGAAAAGGAAACACCAATTTTTAACAAACAGAGGATTGATTTCACCCCTCCTGAGAGGATTAACAGCCTGGTTGTCTCCTCTAACCAACTGTGTATGAGTCTTGGGAAAGACATACTTTTTAGGTAATTGGTGCAGACTTTTCTGTTATCCTATTCCTTTTATTGAAATGTCTGAATGTGGGTGTGGTGAGGAAGTATCCAACTACCCCTCCTCATCTTTCAAGTCTTGTTTCTCAGTTTGTGCAATATTGTGGAACAGTCAGTATTGCAGGAAACCAAAGAGCTACTGCTTAATATTTGACCTCTGTCAGAACTGTCACTTCAGATTTTGAACAACAGTCATATTCTTCAAAGTGCCAGGAAATTAAGTTGTTATGCATTTGAGGTTGCACTTTATTTTTTTTAATTTTATTTTTTATTACGAATAACAAAGGAATTTAAATAAAATTACATCTTCTATGAATGACAGT
>NC_056522.1:320969283-320972479 GCF_019175285.1 Sceloporus undulatus | reverse complement strand
GTGAAGCCCAAACGGTTATTTTTATTTTATTTATTATTTCATTTTAAATGAAGCTATCTTAAATGTAACGGAAATGAATTATTTACATTTCTAGTTGGCAGATTTTTATCCCAAGCAATCTTTTTATGTTTATTATTTTATTTTTCTATGTTATATTTTATATTGATGCTGGTCTTTGACCGTAATAAAGAATTTCAAGTGTTGAATTTGGTAGTACAACATCACTACAGAGCAGGTTGTGTCCAGTGGTGGACTTGTCCTAGGTTGGAGAAAACACTTCCACTTAAGCAAAGCAGAGTACCAGGTTTTAATCTACATGGCCCCTGAATAAGTTACTCATGATTAAAGCTGTAGAAATCCTCTGGAACAATATGCACTGCTGCATGCGGGGCTGCAGTGATTAAGGCAAAAAAGCTAAACCAGGTGCTTCACTTTTGGTGAGTGGGAATACTTTTGGATAGTGCAAACCTGTTACTGGAAACAGCAGTGCTTGAGACAATGGCATTACAGTGTGTAGGTGAAGGGTATCTTGCACATGCTTCCCCCAACATTGAAAAAGAATTAACAGAGCAGTCCAGTATGTGATTACTCTAGAACAGGAGTTCCCAACATGTGCTCCAAGGAGCCCTTAGGGCTCCACATGCACCAGGTGCTCCATGGCCGCTGCAGGAAAATGAAAGAAATAAAAATTTAATGAAATTAAAGAACAAGAATATATTTGTATATATACTCCTAAACACCATTAACTTGTAAGACATAGAATAGGCCTCTTAAGGCTCCACCATAGAAATAAGGGCTCCACAAGTCAAAAAGGGTTGGGAACCCCTCCTCTACATTAAAGGGTAGGCTGACCCCCTTGTTGCTTTCTTTTTGCCAGCAGGCAAAAACATACTTGTTTAAGCAAGCTTTTCAATGCTTAAAGCAGGGAAGGTTTTTTAATGTAGATGTATGTTTTATCTGTTTTTAAGTTTTGTATGTTTCTTCAACCAGTTTTATGGTGTTTTAATGTGGTGGTTTTTTTAAGTTTGTCTTGTACTTGTAAACATTTTTAATGTGTTGTGGAACCCACCCTGGGTCCAGTCCTGGGGGAAAGGTAGCGCATATATATATATATATATATATATATTAATGAAGAAAACAAGTAAAAATTAAAATTAGATGATTTTAAATTGTGATTAAAGTAACAAGATGCCATGTAGTAACTGAGCAACTGAGGAGTTTACTAGGCTGCCAGATGAAAAGAATGATCAACCTTACTATTAAAAAAAAAATTTTTTTTTAGAAATATATATGAAGTTTCTAGTGCAAAACTGAATATTTGTGAGCAGTGCTGCTATAACAATTGGAAAACAAACATAATAAAAATTTCCTCCCTTCCCGGGGCAAGAAAACCTATAAGGATTTAGCTCAAAATTATAATAGCTTTCTATTTAAAGCAATTACCTAGTAGTTACAGGCAACAAGAGATCATATGTGTGTGACTCAAATGGTTGATGGAAGAGGGATGGAGGGCTTGCTCCCTCTGTAGCCAGCACAGAAATGAGTGGGCCTCAGAGGAAGGAGAATTTCTCCTTTTTGCCTAGTGTAGAGCTGTGGGAGGAGAAGTAGAGCATTTTGACGATCCTTTGGAAAGTCTCAGGAAGCTTGTACTTTTATTTATTTATTTTACAAAAAGTAAGGTTTGATGCTTATTTACTTATAAAATGCATAGTAATCAGGGTAAATGATATATTATATTATTTATGATCTGGAAACTTATCACTCTTTTAACACCATTCTGTTCAAATACAGTCACTCCTCCTTTCTCGTGGACTTGAGGTCTGTGGTCTTGAATATTCACGGAGGGGCAGCCTCTGTTATTTTCAATGGGATGTGTTCCCACGGCACACGCCCTGCACATGCCCCATTCAAGCCTATGCTTTGGTCCAGGACGGATCCCCCGCGAAAACAGGGCCTGCTGTAATTCTAGCCAGTTACTAAGAAGTGTTTCAACTATACTGTATTTCAGTTGCATTTGTGTCATGACTAATCAGAGTCCAACAACTATCTGTCTCTCAGACATGCAGTTGTTACCCTGCTTTTAAGAGGTAGTGTAACCAAATGTTTTTAAGGAGCATTTCTTTTGATATTTTGACAAGTTTCATAGCTTCATTTATTTGGAAAGTATCGCTGAATGTCCCTGCTGTAAAGGGGGAGTTACAGTGTATATTTGAAAGTATATTTTAGAACTTTCCTCAACCTGGCTCCATACAAATGTATGGGACTGCAGCTCCCATCACCTCCATGCTTGATGAGGTTTCTTGTATTCAGAGCTAAATAGGATTTTTAGTGTGTATTTTTTAAATTGCAGAAGACCAGAGGGATGAAATTGAATATGTTGTTGTTGATCAATTCCAGAAGAAGTTTGGTTATGCAGTGAGTATAATACTGTTATATTCTGCTCATGGCGTCTATTCAATTTGCTGCTGGTTTTTACACTGGGAAAGACAAATGTGTGTGTTGTGGTCCTCTGATCAGTATTGCATAACTAGCCACTTGTTTGCCAATTTGCCCCTTGGGACATGCTAGAAGGGAAGGGTGTGTCGAGTTGTGCAAGAGTGGACTCTGACCAGAATCATACTGCTCTCCTGGGGTGGTGGTGGTGGTGGTGGTGGATGCTTGTTGTGAAACTACTCCGTATCAGAGCTAAGATGAGTCAGCTACAGTACTTGGTTTTAAACAAAAAATCTAGATGCAGTGAGCTCAGTGGAAAGTTTGTGGAAGGGAAATAACCAGGGGGATATGAACATCTCTTATTTACACTCTTTGAACAACAGGAAGGGCATAATGGGATTGGGAATGGTATTGCTGTGTACATCAAAGTACACTGAAAAACAAAGTAGAAATCATGAAGGGATGACAATGCAAAATTCTGAAAATAATTTAGCACTGGGAAATGCTTTCACTGATCTTGAGATATAAAATGAAATTAGGGAGGCATTCAATGTGATTTTAAATTCCTTACTTCAACTAGATGGTCATGTTCTGGTCACAAAAAAGCAGGGCAGGGAGATGTCTAGATATTCTAAATGAGGGTGACCTAGAATACCTGGTCTTGAGACTGATCAGAAGGAGAGTGATCATGGGCTTAATCGTCAGTGACACTTGGCACCTCATTGCAAGATAAGTGTTATTTAATCAGTTGGAATTGGTGGAC
>NC_056522.1:320960394-320969258 GCF_019175285.1 Sceloporus undulatus | reverse complement strand
GTCGGACCACAGTGTTCAGCATTTCTATGCAAGTGGGAAATTGCCAAGGAAATCTGATATCTTGTAGTCAATTTGACTTCAAAGAGGTAACTTTTTTTTAAAAAAAGGAAAGGATAAATTCAGGCTCCATTCCCACTGGCACTTTTGCACTGGAAGGAACTGGGCAGATTTGGTTTTCCCCCCCCCCCCCCCAATGCCTCCGGAAGCAAGTGCCCACTATAATACCTCAATCGGGGGCCCTTTTCACTCGCTGCCCCTCACTCCTGGAACCTTCTCCCCCCCCCCCGAACAAAGAGCCATCACTCTTTTAACCAGCTTCAAGACGGAGTTGAAGACCGTCCTGTTCCGAAGCGTTCCCAGGCCTTGCATATTGTCGCTTGCCTACCTGGACGAAGATTAACCATCCATTATGAAGCCAAGCCTGCCCTCCAGTCCCATCTGCCTTGGTCCAGGCCTTGGAGGAGAGAGGAACTGCTGGACCTCATCCTCTTCCCCACTACTACTTCCTTCTCTTTTTGTGTGTGTGTCTTTTTGATTGTAAGCCTGAGGGCAGGGAACCGTCTAAATAAAAAGACTGTATGTACAGCGCTGCGTAATTTACAGGCTTATAAATAAAGGATAATAATAATAATAATAATAATAATAAGAATAATAATAATAATAATATATAATAAGCACCGGAAGCCATTCCAGCTCTTTAAACCGGTTTAAAAGGAAGAGTCTCTGTGTCAATCAAATTATTCGGCTTTCGTAAAGGTGACTTTTCTTGCAGCCATTGGCTAGCGGATGGGGCGTCCCCCCTCCTTTTTAAAAATTTCTGGCGGGCAAGGTGCGCAGATGCTGTCATTAAAAACACTCCGGTGTGTCTTGTGTATAGCAAAGCATCAATTATCAAGCTCAATTTCCCAAATTGAAAGGGAACATTTGAACATTGGCATCGTAGCATTCGCATTTTAAACAAATAATTCCAGGAAAGAGGAAGGAAGGGAAATCTCAGGCACTGTAGCCTCTGTCACCTTTGTGCCTCTTGTCACCCCAATTCCCCTGTTTTGCAACTTCACCCTTTTGCCTCCTGTGTGTGCATGTATTGTGTGCCTTCAGGTTGTGAGCTTCCCCCCGCTTTAACTCTTTGTCTGGCTCTTTGCTATGGAATTTCTGGGAGTTGTTTACTTGCTTTTGTGTGGTGCTCCAAATGGAGGTTCCTCCTGGAGAGGAGGAGAGGGTCCGGGCATCCCTGCCTCCTGCGCGCTGATGGCATAGGAGCCGTTGGACATGACACCAGACGCCCTGGCAGAAGCAGCCAGACCCCTCCCCCTCTGCCTTGTCCCCTCCTCTCTTTTCCCTCTGTTTTGCCCTTCAATCCCTTTCTCACTTGCTATCTCCCCCTCCTTCCTTCTCTCTCCCTCTTTTCCATGTTCTCCTTCCTCTCTCCCTCCTTTCCTTTTCTTTCCCTTGTCCCACCTTCCCTCCCTTTTTCCTCCTTCTTCCCTTCCCTCCTTCTTTCCCTTCCCACACCACACACACACACACACCCACACACACTTCTTGTCCCTCACTGCAGACGCTCACCTGCCTGCCTGCCTTGGAGGCCAAGGGTCCTTGGCCTGGGGGTCTCTCCCAGCCCCCCCACCTCCTGTAAATTCCTCCTCCTCTCCTCTACTTCTGCTCAACTGCAGGTGCGGAGGAAGGGAGAGGGGAACAGAGGAACAAGAAAAGGAAAAAGACAGGAGGAAAGGAGGTCAGAGGAGGAAAAGGAGAAAGAGCCCACGAGGGTTGCGTGGCAGAGGAAAGAGGGAGACGCGAATGAGCGAAGAGCGGCGAAGAGGAAGAGGATGAGGAAAAAAGGAGGCAAGCCAGCACAGAGGGCAGCAGAGGGGAAATAGGAGAGAGGGGGAAGGCAGGGAGACGAAGGAAGAGCCGCGGGATACGCATGATCTGTCATTACAACACACCAAAAAAAGGGGGGGGAAGCGGCTTGCAAAAAGACCACAGGAGATGGGAGGGAAATGCCCTGCCCTTTGCCCGCCCTCGACCTTAAAATCCGCCCTCACTTGACCCGAATCATGATGGCGGGCAAGTTCATATTCAGCAGAACCCGGATTTCCCGAAGAAAAACGCTATTTGCCCTGTTTTTTAACCCGCTCCTAAGGGGCATTTGCCGCGGAATGGGGTGCAAGTCTCTTATTTGCCTGTGGGAGATTTCGGGGAGCAATATGAACTTCACATGAAGAATCGATTCTTGAAGCGGGTTAAAAGGTATATGAATGGGCCCGAAGTTGAAAGGAAAAATCAGCGTTCAAATCTCTCCCCTAAGCATGAGTGGTTATTCACAACCATAACAGAAATTCATAGAATCATAGGTTGGAAGAGACCACAAGGCCATCCAGCCCAACTCCCCGCCATGCCGGAACTCACAATCAAAAGTATCCCCGCAATTCAGGTAGAATTACTCAGACAGGAGCGTTTTCCAACCTCAAGGCCATCAATTCTATTAACAGACCAGTGATAAGGAATCTGTTAGAGAAAATAATGCTTACTTTGGCAAATGGAGGTCTTGCTCAATGAGGCAAACAAAAAATGGTACACAGACTTGCACAAAAAATACCAGTCCAAGAAGAAAAACAAAAGGAAATTTTTGAGCAGCACCTAATAAATGGGAAGCAGCGGTGTCTCATAATGAAGACAGCTGTTGTTTTGTTAAGTAAATGAGATAATGGCAAATCTTTCATGTGAGTAGACCAGATAGAAATTTATTTTAGAGTGTGCCTTCCATGTCTCAGTGATTCTGGATTTGAATTATACAAGAGTCGCATTCCACCTAGTTGAGTTAGTAAATTTTAAAAAATTAAAATGAGGTTGGAAAAAAGGGGTATTTTTGTATATAGGACTCAGTACAGCATCCAAATATACACATCCATGGGGTATTTTGTTCATCTCAAAATACAGTACTGTCTTTCATATAACCTTGTCCCAGGTCTCTTGGAGCTGTAGAGAACTACTTTGAATTATGTCTAGAAACGGACACAATAGGCCAATGAAGCTGTTGTAACATGAAAGCTCATTGTAATTGGCCCATTGTTGTCTGTAGGATTCAGATATTGAAATGAGAAGCCATACCGGGGGGGGTGGAGTGTTACCCAGGTGGGATTTTTTTATGAAAAACATCCTAAAAATCCCCACATATAAAGTACAGTAACCTTGTTTACGCTGGGGTTGGTTCCAAAATCCCCCGTGTATAACAAAATCTGTGGATTCCTCAAGTCCCATTAACTATAATGACATAGCAAAATGGGTCCCTACGAAAAATGGAAAATCAAGGTTTGATATTGAAATGTTACTTTTTTGGAACATTTTGAACCGTGGATGCTTGAATCGTGTATAAAAAAATCCATGATAAGAAGGGCTGACTGTACCTTCTCCCAGGGCTGAGAGAAGGGCCCGACTGTATATTAGGGAGTATTGGATGCCCCACCCATAGCATTGCTGACATATAGAAGCCTCTAGAGGACCTTAACGTACATAGTGTGAAGGCTTCTTTCTCATGACCCTATACGAAAGGCATGATGGGAAACAGTCTTCCATAAGGGCAAAGCGAGCAGCCCACAAGGCAGTGAAGCCACATGTAGGATTCGCCAACAGGAGGAATCCTCTCCCCACCTTTAGACAGATTTCTGGCCTAAGTGTATGCAGACACCCATTATTCTGGCATTGATTACCCTTTCCCATTGAAGAGGCTGCTATAGATCAAGCCAATGTGTAGATTTGGTTTTACTTTGAAGTAGAAAACAACCCCGCTAAGGACAGAAAAACCCTATAAAAAGCCCTGGCCATTCCTTTGTTCTTGGTTCTGGTATCGAAACAGGCTGGCATCTTTTCAGTTGTGTCCCGATGTAGTTCCACACTCTGTAACCCTTTCCTTTTCCCATCTCCTGTGTTGCTGCATCTACATTGATTCCCAGGAGACCAATCACCGTTAGAAGCCCAGTGTCCCTCTGTCCATTTTTCCCACCTTTTCTTCTTGTTAGCCTTGAGCGAAGAGGTGAATGTTGTGTGGTGATGTGTGTGTATCCCCTCCAAAAAATATAAACTAGAAAAAACTAATTTAATTATAAACAAAGTCTGCTTCTGCATGTTTCCTTGGGATATTTGTAACACTCCGTAAAAACTCTAAGATTCGGTCAAAGCGGGTAGTGTGAGAAGCCCATTGTTTGAATAAATTAAGCTATTATAAAAATTTTCCTAATTAGAAAGCAATATTCTTTAACAGGGGTTGTGGAAGGGGGATTTCTTTTTAAAGATGAGAATTTTAATTTTATATTGTATAATAATATTAATATTTCAATTCTGTAACCAGCTATGATTCCCTCTGGAAAATGTGAGGAGATGAATATATGATGATAAAATGATGATGATGATGATGATGATGATGATGAATTGATTATATGCATGAATTACTGGAAGAAGGAAACAACACTGAGAATGTTAAAAGGCATTATACATATACAGTATAAGATATAATTTAAAAATGCAGTTATCCCAATAACTTATTACTTTTGTCAGGCATGGGAGGGGGAATGTTTTACAAAGCATGTTATGTGGTACATGTATGAGGGGATTCCAAAAATCTAGAGAAATCAAACAAAAAATACTTACTTAAAAAATTAAAAAAAAAAAAAAAAAAAAAAAAAAATTAACTGAAAGAGTCACAAAAACATTTACCAGAAATAACACCAGTTAGAAGACCAATTTAAAAACTGCCATGGCCTCACTGCTAGTTGAATTATGGGAACTGTAGTTTTGTGTGACATTTAGATTTTCTCTGTCAAAGAGGACTCTGGGACCACAAATAAAACTTAATTCCCCACAGAGATCCCTCAGCATTACAGCTATGGCATTTAAAAAAAAAAGCAGAAGTCAAAAAAAAAAAAAACTGGAAATATTTCTGCAAAAATGTGTTTGAACTCAAATAATAAGCATTTCCTTAGTGGCTTTGTTTAAATCTTCCCTCCAAAAGATCTTCTCATTTGAGAAGGACAGCATAAAACCACACTAGAGATGTTAGGATAGAAGAGATAATCTAGTAAATCTGTTTAGAGGAAATATGGGGAAGGACCATTGTGTTATGCTGAGAATGCCTTAGTTGGAAAAACATTGGCTGTTATTGTCCTGTATACCTACCGTACAGAGTTGAAATCTGATTCCTCTTTACGCTGTGTCAACCATCCCCTCATACCCTTGATACATCTGACTTATGCAGTTTTATGGTCAGTGTCTGTCGGACGTTGACCACAGAGTTGCACTGGAGGACCTAGAGATTCCTAGAGAGGTGTCATCTCAGGAAAAACGTGGTGTTTTTGTTATTTGCGGTTTTTCCATATTCATGGGAGTCTTGTGCCACTAACCCTATCGAATATGGAGGGACAAGTGTAATTAGAATTAGATTAGAATTAATAAATATTAATTCCATCCTCTGTCTCTGCCTTGCCCTCTCCTTAGGAGAAAACCAAGCAGCAGAGGAACCTTGCTTGTTCTTCTTCTCTGCCTGACTTCCCCGTGGGAAAAAGCCAAATGACAGAGAAGCCTTGAGGGGTGAGTGTTTGCCCCTCTTCCTCCTCTGCCACTCCACCTTCTCAGGAGAAAGCCAGGTGCAGGAGCCTGGCAGGGTGAGCATTTGCCCATGATCATCCTCCACCCGTCTATCTCCTCAGAAAGCTAGGCAATGGAGGAGCCTTGAGGGGTGAGCATTTGCCTATCCTCCTACTCCTTCTCCAACTAGCACTCTCCTCAGGAGAAAGCCAGACAGTGGAGGAGCCAAGTGGGCCAAGTGCTCACCCTTCCTCTGCCTCCTCCACATGGCCCTCTCCTCAGGAGGCGGCCAAAGGGTGGAGGAGCCTTGAAGTTGTTCCACATCCTCAAAGGCCACTTGAAATCCCCCAGACCGTATGTTGTGCAGGCCTGGTCTAAGGAAATATACAGTCTGCCACAAGGGTAAGGAACTACAGTTCTGCAAATCCTTCCCAATGGTCATACTAGATTGGACTGATTGAAGTTGTGGGCCATAACATCTGAGGATCCAAAGGTTTGTCACCCTGGTCTGAGCAGGGCTGACCACCATGATTTGGTTTTCATTCATTTTTGGTTGCATTTTTCAAGGCCTTGAACAATATTTTATTTTAGTTGAAAGTTAAGAAAAATGCAATGAACTCATCTCACTTTCCTACCTATAAGATAATTTTAAGTACTGTCATATGAGCAGGGTTGTTATTTGGGAACCAAGAAGATTCAGTCCAGATTTCACCATAGCCACAAACATTCTCTTATATCAACTTTCTCAGTTTCTGACCCCCTGCACAATATGTGAATAAAGGAAGGGAAGGAATTACCTTCATTACAAAATAGTTACAACAGTAACTGAGACCAAGTTCATTAAAGATTGCTTAAAGCAATGAACTCTATTACATGAGGACCACAATAGGAAACCTTTTGATAAAAGAGGGTATTTGTAAAAATAACTATGTGACCTAAAGTGGGCTATGAACATTTTGTTATTGTTGAGTGCCTTCAAATCGTCTCCAGCTTACAGTGACCCTAAGGCAACCCTGTCATGGGGTTTTCTTGGCAAGATTTGTTCAGATTTGCTATTGCCTTCCCCTGAGACTGAGAGCGTGTGACTTGCCCAAGGTCACCCAGTGAGTTTCATGGCCAAGCTGGAAATCCTTGACAAAATATTAAATATGAATATATAGATGAGACCAGACCAGTTTTCCAGTTAATGTTCAGCCATGGAAAATCACTGGATGACCTTAGGCAAGCCAAACTCTTTCAGCTTTGGAAGAAGGCAACGGCAAACCTGCTCTGAATAAATTCTGCCAAAAAAACCAACCACCCTGTAATAAGGTCACAATAGGTCAGAGTAGACATGACAACAAGAAATGTAAATCTAGTGCCAGTTCAAAATATGTAATGAGCTTGTCAAAGATTATTAAGTCTTTGCCCTTTCCACTGACCTGTTCAGTGGAATAGGAGGAGAATAATCTACAATAGAGAAAACTGTTGCACTTATGTCGTTCTTGTAGGCTTCCTGTAAGTAACTAGTTGGCCCTGTGTGAACATAATGTTAGTCTTGATAATCCCTTGGTCAGATCCAGCACAGCTATTCTTGTGTTCTTTGTGACTGGCAATACAAGATGAGAGGTGAATGGTGATTCTCCTAAAGTCTAGTCAGATTAAAATGGTGTGTGTGTATATACCTGCCTTATGAGTCTGCCACCCACTGATTCCAAACAGATCCTAGGCAGCAAGACAACAAAGCCACCCACCAGCAACTTGTATAAGATATCCAGATGAGAAGGCAGGCTATCTGGGAGCAAGGTTGGGAGGGGAACAAACTGCCTTCCTGCTCAGCTCAAATTTGCACTAGATTCAATAAAGGGCACCTGCAGGCCGGGAGACACCACTTGCATTACGTCAGCACATAAAGCCCTTAATTCACCTCTATATTATGGAAGAACAATACAGCCACAAGGAAACCAGCAGCAGGCCTCCCCTACCAGTCGCACCCCTTTCACAATTGTTTCCTTCTTTTCTTCTCGGCTTCCCAAGTTGTTTCAGAGGGGACTGGGTTGCTCTCTCCCCACCCTCACCTGCTCTTCCCATATTAAACATTGATGTTGGAGTGGAATTTGATAAGGATGGCATCTCTTTACCAGTGCAGGGAGTGAAGAGGGGAAGAATTGACATTGGGTTTGGGAAGGGGGGTTGGAGAAGTGGAAATGGTTGGCTGGTTAGCATGCTTCTGACAGAGCAACAGAGAAGAAGCGAGGGAAGAACATCTGGCAGGCACAAGCATGGCTGGGAGCGAGGTCAAGAACAGGCCTTGTGCTGCAGCTGGTCATTCTATATGCACTTTGAGCCTCAACACTGGAATGAGGAGAGTGTTACATTACACTTTTTCTCTTACGCCTCCTGAGATAGGGAGCTCTGCTAGGCACTCTTAGCATCTTCGGCCACAAATGTTTTTGGAACCAACATTAACCTCTTCATTAGGCACAGTTTTTAAGATCACCAGGTGGCTGGGGGGGGGGGGGGAGGCAGTTCCAAGTATCCTCAGCTAACTTGGCTCCAGCCATGCTAATGGAAAGATGTAGGGAGCAGTACTCCAGTTTCCCAGCTTTGCTCATGGCTGCATTTTGAACAACAGTTTGAAGACTGTAGCCATGCTGGCTGAGGCATCCTGAGGTTGTTGTTTTGTCCCCCTGCCTGCCTCCAAATCTCTGCATGGGGCCTTTCAGAGGCTCAGAAGTCCAGGTTACCAGATTTCATACAATGCTTTTCTAGATGGTAACTGAAGATGGACAAGATCCTATATGAGCTGATAAGATATGTTGCACCATTGCTCAAATATCACAATACCTAATGACTTTCTGTAATCTGAAGAGCCACTGGCTGAAGCAACAGGAGAAGCTGTAACAAAACATCCAGACGTATATTAATAATAATTAATTCAGCTGTATATTAATAGAAATTAATATTATCACAAAATTCAGAAGGAAGAGAAAAGCCATAGCATTTTTATTAGATCAGAATTCTCTCCAAATCTCAAAGCAGCCATTTCTTTTCATAACCACATGGGAGAGGGTAGGCTAGGCAGTGAAATTATTTATTCAAGGCTACCTTTTGGGCTTAACAGATCTTGTAACTCCATGGCTTTGGAATAGTTCTTCACTACTGAATTCTTGAGATTTTATATATCAATTCCACTTGCGAGATCACTAATTTGCATACAACTAAAGCCTCTAAAATGGGCTGTTTTATAATCTTCTGAGAGTTATCTACATTACAGTTTGATACCACTTTGATTGCTA
>NC_056522.1:320891049-320960369 GCF_019175285.1 Sceloporus undulatus | reverse complement strand
GGCAACACAGTGCAGTGTGCTAACACCGTGGAATAGCAGCCCTATATAATACAGAGTGTGGACCTGTGGCCCCCATATCTAGCTATGCCTGTGTATGTGGAACTCTCGGGAAACTGTAGTTGGTGAGACATAAGCCTTTCTGTCAGAGAGGCTGCATCCACACTGGAGCAACAACCCAGTTGGCACTGATTTAATTCTTGCTGAAGGCTATGGAATTCGGAGTTGAGTTTGTGTGGGCCCAGAGCCCCACAACCAAACCCCAACTCCCAGAATTCTACAGCCTTCAGCCTGACCTTAACGCCGTGAGGTTACTCCTGCGGGCCCTCGATAGGAACCCTCTCCTGGTCAACATATAGAACCGACCCAGGAAGGCTCTCCCTGTGCTGCCTTGTCAGCTGAGAGGCCTCTGCCAGAGCGGAACGAGGGCAGCTGGAGTTGTTCTTGCGGCGGGTCGCGGGCCCCAGCATGGCCTCCTCTGCGACCATTACGTGGCCTCGCTCTCCCCACTCGCCCCTCGTCGCCGCAGACCGCGCCCGCCTGGGCATCCCCCACACGGCGTGAGACGAAGGGGGTCCCCTGCTCCAGCCTCCCTCCACTTGCCCATAGCGGAACATAGGAGGAATCCTCGCCAGGGATAGCATTGTCTGTCTTGCCTGTCCTGGGCCAATGGGAGCAGCCGTGGAAAAAGACTAAAGGGCCTCAGTTGCCCACCCCCTGCTTGGCTCATTGGTGAAACATAATGTCCGTCACTATCAGTGAGAGGATGAGAGCTTAGTCATATTATTAAGGGGGTGTTTCTCTCTGCAACTTTTCATTCTATATAACCGTTCTCTTTAGCATGCGAAGCTCAGTCTCTGAGGCAGATCCTTATGCAGCTGCATTAGCAGCCGCCTTGCCTGAAAGATTAATTCAGAAGATCTGCAATAACCCAAGTCCAAGTCCAAAGAGTTTCTGGAAGGCCATAGTTCCCCACCTCTCCTGTGGGCACATCTTTTGTGTTGTTGTTGTTGTTAAACTGCCTTCCCCTCCCGTCTTGACCCAGGCGACCCTGCTGATGAGGCACCTCCAAGGCTCCCTGTTCTCCCAGTTCCTGCAAACTCATCCTTGTGATCTCTTTATTAGGTTCCTCCATCTAGCAATCCGCCTCTCTTTCTACTTCGCACACCTTTCCTAGCTTACTATTTTTTTTCCCAGTGATCCATTCCTTATCATGATGTGTCCAACAGTATGCCAGCTTTAGTTTGAAACACGTTGAATGAAACACATTGAACTGCCTTCTTTTTTTATGGTGTAGGAACCTATTTCTGTTCTTTCAATGTATTTCTAATTCTTGTGCCAAAGTTTCTGTTAAAGAGTAATGCTCTGGAGTCTCAGGGCTAAACCCTTTAGTCCCAGTGTAGTTGTTAATAGCTGTGCTGTTGTTTTATAAATTTATATCCTGCCTTCTCCCCAAGGAACTTAAAAAAGAAGGCAGTTCAATGTGTTTCACCCAAAAAAGAAAGGGCAGTTCAATGTTTTTCAATTCAACGTGTTTCAAAAACTTAGCTGGATACTTTGGACACAACATGAGAAGAAGGATTACACTCAAGGCAGCTAACAACATAGGGGAAAAAACGCTCAGATTAAAACACTGCACAAAACTTGATAAAAGTATAAATTAAAAAGCAGTTAAACAATTCATTAAAAGTAAAACATTAAACATGGGAAAAATATAATTAATTAATTAAAAGATGGTGCAAACCAAAAACCATACCACAGCACCTCATTAAAAGCTCATCCCATTCAGTTTTCTACATGCTTTGGTGACACAATAATGTTGTCAGCCGTCAAATGGAGAGGATGGGAGGGAGCTATCTGGGCCTATACTAGGAAGAGAATTCAAACAAAGACTGGGAGGAACTCCCAAGAAGCTTTCTCTTGTTCCCCTCAAGCCTAGAGAATCTGGGGGGACAGAAGAATATCTAGACCCATTTCTGCTACCATATCTGTCCCATAAAAAGAGCTATCGTCCTTTAGATATCTGAACCCAAGCGTATAGCAGTGGTCCCCAAAACTTTAGTCCTCCAGATATTTTGGGCTTTCATTACCAGAATTCCAAACTGACTTGGGCTTCTGGGAGTTGAAGTCCAAAACATCTGGAGGTCAAAGTTTGGAAAACCACTGACTTCAATGTAATTCTTCTCATCCCAGAAGATGGTAAGGGAAAGCCAGAGCCAAGCAGGTAGCACAGTTTTCAATAGTGAAGTACTGAGCATATTTGCTGAATCTTTATCAGTTTTTTTGGGTGCGTGTTGCCAATGAAGATGTCCCGGCTTGTTGTCTGCTTAGAAGAAAAAAAGACTTGCCGGTTTTAAAGCTATACAAAGAAAATTGGTACCTGTGAAGGACTAATGAGGTTTTAAAAATTCTGTTTTTAAGTTGTCTGTGCCTTAATATGACAACTCCTATATTATTCTCTAAAGACCCAACTGTGATTTGTTCTCTACTCAAGATGTTGGCATTGTTTTCCATTTTAATTACAAATTGAGTTTTCTCTGTGATCCTGGAAAAGGACCATTTGCCCCGAAAAGGCATAGCCAAATGCTTCACATCCATTTATCCTTCATTATTCCCCCACTTGGAAGACTGTTGATCTGTCTAGTAAAAGACCTCCAATAATATCTCATTACTGGTATATCACAAGAGTCCTTCTATCCCCAGTGCTGTTCAACATCTACATGAAATCGCTGGGAGAGATCATCTGGGGCCTGGGGCGGAGTGCTATCATTATACTGATAACACCCAAATATATATGTATCTATCAAAACAACGTCAGCTAAGGATAGTGTGTCTCCTTTGGATGACTGCCTGGAGCAGGTATGGATTGGATTGAAGAAAAACAAACTGAAGTTGATTACAGACAGTGGAGGTGCTTATTGTTGGGATCTAAACCTGGGTTTTGGGTTGTGGTCAACCATTGTGCGTGTGAGTTACACTCCCCCTGAAAGACAGTTTTTCACAAGTCTGGGCGTGCTTTCTGCTACATACTTCAAATGAAGCTTCTATAGCTTAGACGGCCAGGGATGCTTGTATCTGCTTCAATGTTAGACCAGCTATGTCTCTTCCTGAGATGGAAGACTTTTAAAGATGGTAGTGTATGTGCTTGTAATCTTAAAGCTAAACTTCTGCCTTGTGCTGTACATCTATACCATGTTGGAAACCTGAATTAGTTCAAATTTAGCAGCCATATTGGTTAATGGTACATCTAGGAGGGATCATTTACCCCAAATTTAAAATGCTCCATTGGCTGTGATTAGTTTTCAGACAAGTGCAATCTGCTCCCTACATTCAGGTCCTCTAGGGGGCTAGCATGTACAAAATTATCTGGCTAGATAAACAATCTCACCTGTTTTAGTAAATTCCTACACTTCTAATAAAAACCAGACTGTCAGAGGAGATGCCAATAACAGGACATAAAGTTATGATGGTCTTCAGTTGTTGTTTGTCTTTATCATCTATTTCAGAGCTAGAGTTTGAACTTGGATTCTTTTATGTTTGAATTTTTTTTTAAACTAGTATTTTCCTTTTGTTTCCTTAAGGGTATGTGAAGCTCCGCTGGAAAAGGAACACCCAATTTTTAAACAAACAGAGATTGATTCACCCCTCCCTGAGAGGATTAACAGCCTGGTTGTCTCCTCTAACCAACTGTGTATGAGTCTGGAAAGACATACTTTTTAGGTAATTGGTGCAGACTTTCGTTATCCTATCCTTTTATTGAAATGTCTGAATGTGGTGTGGTGGGAAGTATCCAACTACCCCCCTCATCTTTCAAGCTTGTTCTCAGTTGTGCAATATTGTGGAACAGTCAGTATTGCAGGAACCAAAGAGCTACTGCTTAATTTGACCTCTCAGAACTGTACTTCAGTTTTGAACAACAGTCATATCTCCAAGTGCCAGGAAATAAGTTGTTATGCATTTGAGGTTGCACTTTATTTTTTTATTTTATTTTTTATTACGAATAACAAAGGAATTTAATAATTCATCTTCTATGAATGACCGTTTCTTCCGTAATTACAATCATTGAGCTGTATCCAACTCCTTGCTTACCAATTTCAGTCTATATCTTTTTCATTATATGTCTGTATATTATATATATATATATATGTATATTATTACTCTTCAAAACCACATTCCTCCTGCACCCATAACTATTATGGGCCTAACTTTCCTCTAAGTTCCAATGTATTTTCAGAAAGTCTCCAGTTGTTCCATTGCTAATCTCTTCTTTTTTTCCATTCAGTATCAGTCCATCTGTCCCTTCTTAACTCAATTTATTTTCTTTAACCCTTCTTCTGTATTTGGAACTTTTCGTTTTTTTCCAATTTTTTCCAGTAACATCTAGCTGCCGTTACAAATAAAGTATCATTTTCCATATATCTTTGAGTTGAATCACCCCTACAAATTTGTCATGTTTAATAAATACCATTTCTGGGGACATGGGAACTTAAATTCAAAATTTTTTGTATCATGGCGTGTATTTTTTCCCCAGAAGCTCTTGATTTTACACATCCCCACCACATTGAACATGAGTCCTCTTCTGTCTTGCATTTCCAACACTTGTCCGTTCCCAATTGTATATTTTAGCTATTTTCACCGGTGTGTATACCACTCTGTTTGACACTTTTAAGAAATTTTCTTTGAGATCTTGTGCCACAGTGAATTTACCTTGTTTGCTTCCAGGCTTTTCCCAGTTCTCAATACTATTGTATGCCCAAGTCTTGTGGCCCACTTAGTCATATTATCAGTTACATACTCCTTTTCTATTCCGAGATATCATATTTTATTATTTTTGCAATTTTCCCTTTTCTTTATCCCAAATACCTTGTCAATTTCGTTTCTCTTCTTTCGAAGCCTTCCTTGGAATTGTCCTGTTTGAATTTGGATTTTATTTGCAAATATGTAAACCACTGTATGTCTTTCCCCTCACCTTCTAATTCTGCTTAGATTTTATGTCTATTTACCTAGAGCATTTATTTTTAATAACTCCTTATATCTTAAACAGTCTTATCGTTTTCCCATCTACTTAGAAAAGCCTCTTGTGTGGACGCCACATTGGGATCTTTGTAATACCTTTTTTTTTTCTATTCCAAACTTTTAGCAGAGGCTTCGGATTACATGATGGGTAAAATCAACGTTAACTCCTTGTTTCTGATACCATAAGTAAGCATGCCATCCGTATCTCATATTACATGACTCAATACTAATAATTTCCTGTCTTCTACCTGATCCAATCCCATACCACATGAGCCCACAGGCCCAAAAATAAATTTTCAATCAGGAAGTGCACATCCGCCTTTACGTTTTCTTTTTTCAATATTTGATGTTTGATTCTCGCCCTTTTTCCTTTCCACAAAAAATCTTTTATATCCCTGTTCCCTTCCTGAAAACTTTCTCATTTACAATTATAGCAACTTTTGATACAGAATATCATTTTGGGAGATATCATTTTAATGATTGCCACTCTACCCAGTAATAATACCTCCAAATGATTCCTCTTTGCATATCCTTTTTATTTGAGTCCATTTCTTTTATAATTATTTTCAAACAATTCAATATTTTTGTTTGTAATCCAAATTCCCAAGATTTTAACTCTTTACCACTAATTCCTGATTTTTTCGGATATTTTTTGTTCTCCTCACTTCATATTTTTGTTATCATTGTGTTTTTTCTTTATTCATTTTGATTCCAGATAGGCTTCCAAATCATTTATTTTGAGGTTGCCCTTAATATGTTTTAATCAAAAGTGTCAAATTTCCAGAAATTTTGAAGTGGGGGGGGGGAGAGGATTTTCCAGTTTGGGGGTTTCTTTGTGTTGTGTGTGGGGGGGGGGGGGGGAGGAAACCAGAATGTTCAGAAAACTGAAAATGCAATATTAGTGACAACCTGGAAACCATGCCTTTGAGGAACGATTTAGGGAGCTGGGGATGTTTAGCCTGGAGAAGAGCAGGTTAAGAGGTGATATGATAGCCCGTATAGTATTTGAAGGGGTACATATTGAGGCTGGAGCAAGCTGTTTTCTGCAGCTCCAGAGGGTGGGCCCATAGGAACCAAACTAGAAGAAAAAGAGTTCCACCTCCACATTAGGAAGAACGTCCTGACGATAAGAGCTGATGACCGTGGAGTCTCCTTTGGAGGTTTTTAATAGAGGCTGGATGGCCTTTTGGGGTTGCTTTATATGTTCTTGCACAGCAGGGCTTGGAACTGGATGACCCTTGAGGTCTCTTCCAACTCTACCATTCTATGAAAATTGGCAACTTTTCCACAATTCTTCAGATGATTGTGCCATAGAGTGCCAGCCTTGTAGGTATAATTTTCTGTGTATTCTACACAAAAAATGATTGGATACCAAAAATCTCTTTTGATTGGAAAGAGGTTGCATGGAACTTGCAGTTCATAGTCTCTAAAATGATAATGTCTTCTTTGTTGAGTTAATCACAGACTTAAAATTATTTTACAAAAAACAAGATCCATTTAGATATGCTGCGTGTGAAATGGTCTTCTGAGTTTTGTCAACAATAAGTTTCATCATCCATTCTTGTTCTTTGCATTTAGCATTTGTTTATTTCCCCTTTTAGTAGACTGACTTGCCAAGGCATGAGCCTAACCAGGTAGAGCTTGGCGGAAAGATGAGCCAAAGTTCACAAGCTGTTTTTGGACCACACAGGTAAAATGAGAGAGGAGGTATAAAGTGCTATTTGCCATCTTTACTAAATGCTGTAAACATGTAATTTTGTTTTGTATCTAGAAGACTGGCCAGGGGTGTCTGGGGGTGGAAGAGGGACTGCAGGCTGCACCAAGTGACACTAAGGGAGGAGGATGATACCACTGCTCCCCAGACATCTGCCTTTTGGAAAAACGGGCTGTGGCCTTTGCCTGCTCCCTTTAAAACACTGCGGAAATGGTGTGAATGGGGTGAGGCTCAGTGGGAGGAGAAAGGTGAGGCCACAGGTTAGTTAAATTTTAAGTTAATTTTTAAAAAAAATAAAAATTATGTTTTTAAAATTATTTTAATATTGTCTTTAAAAACATATCACTATCTATTTTCACTTAACCATGTGAAAAATGTACATATAATACATTTAGGTGTGAATGGGATTGTCATTTAAAGGTATAATTTAAATTTGCTAGTTCTTTGGTCACAACTATTACATACCTTCGCGTCTGTTATATGGGAATTAGGATTTAAAGTAACCTTAGTACAAAAAACACCATTCAGGATTTTATATTTTTTGGGGGGTTTGGGCAATGTGGCGTGTTCTGGAAAAGTTTATTCCTGACGTTTCACCCAGCATCTGTGGCTGCATCTTCCGAGAATGCTGGCATGGGAGTGACTGGGGAATAAGCTCTTTTAGAAACACAGCCGCATGCCCCCAAACTATGGATTCCATCCGTGAAAGCCTTTGCTTCACATCATCAGCATTTGTGTGGTGTGATATGGGAGGAGATGAATGGGTGGGTGACACCATGAGTTACTACACTGGGTGACGCCAACCCCAGTAATTCTACTGAGACTGACCCCTCATTCTCTTTGTATATCAACAATATAAAGTGTTTTCCTTAGGATTTCTTGTGTGATGCATTGTGTGTTTATAATGCATTAGTTTTTGAATTTCTCACCTCTTTCATTGTGCTTGAAACAATCCTTCTGCCTTTTATTTTTGAATACTGCCTAGGCTTACATGTATTCTTTCAGTATGCTTGTTCTGATTAAAAGGCCTCTAATAGGGTGGTATATTCTGATAAACTCTTGTTTGCTTCTGTAAGGTCTGAGAACAAAAAGGGGCTTAGCAACAGGATGTTTGCTAACCTTATCAAAACAGCTATTTATGAGTCCGATTGGTAATGCTAGAGACATAGTATGTAGATTCATATCTGTTAATGCGTAGGAACTATTAAATAACTTAAAACAGGGTCTTATCAAAGGTTTTAGGGCTAGCTGTGAACATTTCTGTTTAGGAAATACGCATTTATTCAGACCAGAAGGACCAAATTCCAAATAATATTGCCTATTAATGGTTGTACAAATCAGTATAAAATGCTTAAAAAGTAAATTCCTTAGTCTCTGAAAGTTGTAAAATTTCTTACATGAAGTGTTGCAGGGTCATGGGTGTCATCCTTAAAAATAAGAAGGAAGGTCCTTTTATGGCATTGTTCATTTGAAACAACTGAGTAACAAATGTGGAATAAAATGATCAAGAGTTTTATATGATTCATATTATGTTTTTATTGGGCTCTGTGTTAAAGGAGATGAAATAGACTGATAGAGGATGGAGCTGCCGTGTGGCTGGTGGAACTGTATTCCCTCCAGTACTAGAGGCAGTATCCCTCACATATCAGCTTTTAGGGAGCACAAGTGGGATAGTCCCGTTACCCACATGGTCACCCTAAGGGCTTCCCACCGGCGACTGGTTGGCCCACGGCTAAGCTGAATTCTAGTGTAGATGTGGTTTTGCTCTGATCCAGCAGGGGGAGCGCTTATACCAAATATTATCATCTTGCTATTCTGATATTTTATGCTTGTCTTGCCTAAATTTTTTTTAAAACTTTATTGAAATAAAGGTCAGTGGTGCAGTTTCCATCTTGCTCATAAGTGAAATAATCTTTGTCATCTTCTTACATAACTTCCAATCCGTTCACCCTTCTGCATTCGGCATCTTATCTTTCCTAGTTAACCTCAATGCATGAATATATACTGTCATTCATCTGTATTTAAGTTATATACATTATACATCACAACATATTAACCTCATAGTTTCCCTTTGCTCATTGATTACCTATACCAGTCCCCTATAACTCTTTATCTCTTTCTTGATTGTGCTTATTCTTTCCATTAAATAAGGCCAGTAATCTCATTTCTTTGTGGTTTTTTCCCTAATATTTTTACTAATACTCCACCCCTTTGGAGTCTTAATTCTCTAGCAGTTCAAAAAAAGATTTTTATTTATTCCACAAGTTTCTTTCCTGTACTCTAATATTGGTAGTCACTCATTTTCTATCTTCTGAATTGATTTGTTATTTATCCTAGGTGTTAATCTGCCCATTTCTCTTATTTTTTTATTTTCTGCATTAATTATTAAATTCATATATTAAAGGAGGTACCTCTAGCTTCCACTAATGTTCCGCTAATGTTAAATTCATTAATTCATGGGACCTCCCTCAACATTCGAGGATATGTCCAGGGAGACGAGGATCAATTCCTTACTATGATGTATTTTTTCATAATCATCTCATTTTCTGTATCAATTTCTCTTTTACAGGTTCTCATCTTATTATTGCCCTGAATACCAGTGAGTGCCTCTATTTGAATCGAAGTGCTCAGAAGGTGCGCATTTTGTCCCGCTGGAAAGGTCATTTGGTTGAAAGTGTTGGATGGAATAAGTTCTTTGGTACGGAGATGAACACAGGCCCCATTTTGGTTGGGACAGCCCAAGGCCACATATATGAGGCTGAAATTTCAGTCAGCGAAGGGAGCCTCTTTGGCACTAACCCTGACCAATACTTCCGCCTCATTTATAACCTGGAAGAAGAAGCTGGGCCTGCCCCGGTTTGCTGCCTTGAGATCGAGCGAGGAATTGATGGTAAATGCTTCATCATTGCCACCACCCGCAAGAGGCTCTTCCAGTTTGTTGGCAAGATTCCAGAGGGATCAGAACAGCAGGCCTTTGGTGCAATATTTAGCATGCCAGCAGATCATTTGCCTGGCTTTCGGGAGTTTCCAGCCAGCCTTGGCTACAGCGAAATAGCCTTCTACACTCCAAAGCTTCGTTCCTCTCCAAGCTCTTTTTCTTGGATGATGGGAAATGGTGTTCTGTATGGGTCACTGGACTATGGACGTCCTGACTCTATTCTGAGTGATGAGCAAGTCTGGGAATATCCTTCTGACGTGGATGCAGTAGCCAATAAGCCTATCTCCATAGTGCTCACACAGTTCCATTTTCTGCTGCTGTTTCCTGATCATGTGAAGGCTGTGTGCACACTGAATGGACAGGTCGTCTTCCAGGACATGTTCTTGGAAAAGTTTGGCTCCCTGAAGCGTATGATCAAAGATCCCTCATTTGGGCAGATCTGGATTCACACAGAAAAGGTAGTGTTTCGGTATAATGTACAGCGGGAGTCCCGTGATGTATGGAAGATGTATATGAATATTAATAAATTTGATTTGGCCAAAGAATACTGCAAAGACCGTCCTGAGTGTTTAGATACTGTGTTGGCAAAGGAGGCAGAATATTGTTTCCAGAACAGGAGGTACCTGGACAGTGCAAAATGTTATGCATTGACCCAGAATTATTTTGAGGAGATTGCCCTTAAGTTTATTGAAGCCCAGCAGGAAGAGGCATTGATGGAGTTCCTGATTAAAAAACTAGCTAACTTGAAGCAGTCCGAAAAGACTCAGACCACCTTGTTGACCACTTGGCTAACAGAGCTGTATTTAAATCGCTTGGGTATACTAGAAGGTGATGCCTCCAAACGGGATCTCTATGAGAAGACTCGTGATAAGTTCCGCAGCTTCTTGGGCAGCCCCAGAAATAAAGAATGCCTGTTTAACAATCGAGCGACCATTCATGAGCTGTTGGCAAGTCATGGAGACACAGAACATATGGTGTACTTTGCTGTCATAATGCATGATTATGAGCGAGTGATAGCCCATTACTGTCAGCATGAAAATTACAATGAAGCACTAGAGGTCCTCTCGAAAATCAAGGATGAGAATCTCTTCTACAAATTTTCTCCTGTTTTGATCCATCACATCCCTAAGAAGGTTGTGGATGCTTGGATTGAAATGGGCAAGAAATTGGATGCAAAGAACCTCATCCCTGCCCTGGTCAACTACAGTCAGAGTGGGAGCACCCAGCAGGTCAATGAAGCCATTCGATACATGGAGTTCTGTGTGAGTGAGCTGAAGGAAACTCAGCAGGCCATTCACAATTACCTATTGTCCCTCTATGCTTCATGTCGCCCTGACTCGCTGTTATCATACCTGGAACAAGCAGGAACATATGCTGACAACATCCACTATGACCTGAAATATGCACTTCGTCTCTGTGCTGAACATGGCCATCACCGTGCTTGCGTACATGTGTACAAAGTTATGGAAATGTATGAGGAAGCTGTGGATCTAGCTTTGCAGGTACGTGTGCTACCATATGAACAATCAGACCTTCAGCTTCCAAGATAGTTTAAGTTCTTGAAAGTTTAAGTCTTCATTGAAAAGATAGGGAGGCTTAGATGCTGAAGAAAGACTAGGACAGAATGAACAAGGAAAAACTGTTGTCATCTTCACAGCTTGAAAAGTAAGCAGAGCTTAGAACATTACTTTTGAGAGGGGGTGATTACAACTCTCCAGAATCTTCCATCCAACGTGAATGGAATTTGGGGAGCTGTAATCCAAGATCTGAAAACACGAGGGTCTTAGCTCCGGTTCTCTAGCATATGAATGGCCTTGATCAGCTTTCTTTTGCGTAACTGAGGTTAGCACTCTTAGCTGCAGGACCCAGAAGGCAATAACTATTCCATTGTTTGTCCCAGTATCTGGCAGTTGGAAATAGGTCCCATTTAGCTCTTGAAAATAGTAGTCATTGATAAATCTGCCATAGATGTAACTAAATCTTTCTGTTGTAACAAGATGCATGCTAATTTTTGTGTAGTCACAATGTCACTGTGCAGAAAGAAGAGAGAGATATCAGCATCCTTAAAAGGAATTTTGGGGTTTGCTGAAATGGGAAAAAATTAGAAAGTAAACTGCTAGGGAAACCTCTTCCTACTCCCCTGGAAATCCCAAATAGCAGCACAACATGTATGCAGTTGTGTGGAAATGGGAAAATGGGAAAAAGCCGAAAACAAATCCAGAAGTGTGGACCCACTTAGTCAAGCCAGTGCCACTCAGCACAGCAGTCAGAGGGTCAGGATTAAAATAAAAAATGAGACCAATGTGGAAAGACAACTCATTTCAATTTTGCACCTCTGGACAGGCATATTTTCAAAATGACCTGTGATTACTAAGAACAGCGTCTAATATCTAATGGAATAGATGAAGGGCATTTGATTCTTATGCTCCTGTTGCCCTAGCAGTGCCCTCCCACAAATATTTTGCAATAAGAGTGGCAGAATATGGTAACAGTCTCCTTTCCCTTCTTTCTTCCTTTTTGATTTCCCCCACCCAGGTTGATGTCGATATGGCAAAGTCCTGCGCAGACCTTCCTGAAGAGGATGAAGAGCTGAGAAAGAAGCTCTGGCTGAAGATTGCACGACATGTAGTCCAGGAGGAAAAGGATGTCAAGAAGGCTATGGCTTGCCTTTCTAGCTGTGAACTACTGAAGATTGAAGATGTCCTTCCCTTTTTCCCAGACTTTGTCACTATTGATCACTTCAAGGAAGCCATCTGCAATTCCCTTGAGGCCTACAACAAACACATAGAAGAGCTGAAGACAGAGATGGAGGAAGCAACACAGAGTGCCAAAAGGATCAGAGAGGACATTCAGGAGATGAGGAACAAATATGGCTCTGTGGAACCCCAGGAAAAATGTGCAGCCTGTGACTTTCCACTTCTAAACCGTCCCTTTTATCTCTTTCTCTGTGACCACATGTTCCATTATGATTGTCTTCTCCAGGTAGTTTATCCAAACCTGCCTGCCTATAAGCAAATTAAGCTGGAGGACCTTCAAAAGAAGCTTTCAGCGACAAGCCAACCCTCCAAATCCCACCATCGCCCTAAAGATACAGATGTAACTGGTCAAGGAAAGGGCCAACCAAGTCGTGAACAGATGAAAGCTGACATTGATGATATTGTGGCTGCTGAATGTGTATACTGTGGGGAGCTAATGATCCGATCAATTGACAAACCTTTCATTGAACCACAGAGGTATGATGAGGAGATGCAGAGCTGGTTGTAGGGTTAACATGCTTCTGACTGAACAAGAGTGTGAAATGGCCTACAAAGCATAATACTGGGCAGCTAACTACCAGACATCTGAAACTTGATTTCTAAAGAAGTTTGCAACAGTATTATACAATTTTTGTTCTCCGAGTCAGCTCTGTAGAATGGGCCATCAGTGCTGGTCCTTGATACGAAATCTTTTCCAAGAGCTGGAGGTCTGCAAAGCACTCCAGCTGACGAATCTCTGTACATACATCCTCATTACAATTACAGAATAGACTTTTCTCTTGTTGAAAAGAACTAAAAATGAAAGCTTGTGTCACATTTGGGCAATTCCCCTATTTCTGTAAAAAACTAGGTAGTGGTGGAATTGCCCCGTTGCATAAACGTACACATACAAACAACACAAATGTGAAGTTTCTCCTTGTGTTATTCTTGGCCAGACAGCCAAGAATCTGAAACATAAAAGGTAGTAAATGTGCACAAGCTCCATTTTTGAATATACGTATATCAGTTCTATTAATATGGTGTTATAATGCTGTCGTGTTTAATATGCACTCAGAGCAATTCCATATAGATGCTGTGTCTTCTTGTCTCTTAGCAGTTTTCTGCTCCCAGTTTCTTGAAAAGTTACTTGGGGAAGTTGCAAATTGTTTAAATTTTCTGTAGGGTTTCTTCGCTTTGTTCAAAGTAAGTGGACAAGTGATGCCACTGTTCACTGAAAACTTTTGTGTAGATTGGAGGTGAATGCCAACCAAACTCTCACATGACTATTCCTACTGACCAGGTTAGAGCAGCATTTTGCCACTTGTGATCTTAATAAAATGACTTGTGCACTATTTTCTGGATATATATGTGGGGTGATAACCTTAAAACAGAGTGTTTTAATAATAAATTGTACAATTGAATTGGGACTACTCAGGATTCAGTTTTAGTAATCCCGAAATTATTATAGGAAAATAAGATTTGACCAACAGTTGGGTATTGCCTCGGAGTTGAAAGTTGATTTATGCCTCGTCTTTTAAAAGCGTATATTCTCTATGTGCAGTGGGCCCTTTGCATTTGCTGGGATTAGGGGTTTACGACCACTATGAAAGTGGAAATTGCAAATTAAAAAGCCACATTTTTTTTATCCTGAGGTGACACCTCTTTAAGGATCTCTAGGTCCTCTAGCGCAACTCTGTGGTCAAAATCTGCCAGAGGTTGACCATAGAATTGCGCTGGAGGACTTATAAGTTCCTAGAGCATTATTTTCTCTAGGAAATATCTAGGTCCTCCAGTGTTACTCTGTGGTCAGCCTCTGGAAGAGTTGAGTTGGAGGAACTAGAGATTCCTAGAGAGAACAGATAAATCAAATAATCACATCTGTGAACACCAAAGCTGCAAATGTGGAGGGCTGGCTGTACATTGGAGTAGAGAATGGAGTAGAATCATAGAGTTGGAAGTGATCACAAGGGCCATCCAGTCCAACCCTCTGCCATTCAGGAACTGACAACCAAAACATCCCTGAGAGATGGCCATCCAGCCTCTGTTTAAAGATCTCAAAAGAAGGAGAATCCACCACACTTAACTTACTCTGTGATGCATTTTCCCTATTGTGTCCTCTGCTCCATTTTCCTCAGGTTGAGCACCCCTTTCCTTTTGTGAGAAGGCTGAGGCAAAGAAGGTGTTGAGTAAATCTGCCTTTTCTCTGTCCCATGTTAGCATTTCTCCATCTATTCTCCATGCAGTGGCCCTACCATTTCCTCCTCTTTACTGTGAACATACCCCCCAAAGACTCTTTTATTGTTCTTAACCTCTCTAGCATGCCTGAGCTCATTCTGTGCTTTAGGTTTTCTGACTGCCTCTACACAACATGAAATGCCAACTAAGAAATTGGGAAGCCCAAATAGGTTTGTTTCAAAAGGATTTTGTAACTTAAACCACATTCCCTAGTGGATTTGGTTTTGGCTGCAATTAATTAATGAGTAGATCATATCTGTACCAGAAAGTTACCATGGTGAAGCTCCTTTGTTTATTAGTGTTGATTTTTTTTTTTTAATTGTAATTTCTGGCTGAGTTCAGAGTCTCTGTTGGCTGTTTGGAGTTTCCAGTTTTGGTTGTTTCAGTTGCATGCAAATATAGGCAAATAACTTCTTTTGTGGAGTAACTGAATACCTGTTAGTTTTAATTAAAAATATGTGCATAACTTATTGCTCACACTGTAGTATTTATATGCTACTAAAAAGCAGACACTATACACAGCAAAAGCCAGTATATAACTTTATATTACTATTATACTAGGTTTTCGAATTCATGATCAAAACTGAAGTTCTTCTAAAGATAACAGTATATCCACAATCCAAATCCATACTCGGGTAGTTTGGATTTTTACAGCAGCTGACCTTTACTTGTCAGATGCCTTATCTGAAAAGTAGCATTTATGCTGAAATCTAGCATGTTGCTTCTCTACTGTTGCACATCTAGCCAGCTGAAAATTTCAGAAGAACAAATGTCCTGATCTTCACCAGAAATTTAAATCTGTTGGGGTCAAGCATACCTAGACAGCTAATATGGGAGATTGGGAGTCCTTTTGCTGCTTGTCCATGGACAGTGAGAAGCCATTCTGCCCTTTCTTCCCACAGACATCCTACCAGTGGTTTTGTGTTGTTGGGATGTACATGGGAGAGCTGTGGTGTGGTCCCCTGAATGTTGGATACCAACTCCTATCAGTATGTTCAGTGTCTAGAAGATGCGGCCCTACAACACCTGAAGGACCACAGATGCTCCAGCTCTGTGTTAGGACATAGATTGGAAGATTGTGCCACTAGCATGCACTCTGCCATCCCATTCTGTGTGATTAAGATTAAGGGTAGGTGGATAGTTTCACTATACTTGTAGGACTGGCTGCCACAACTACGGCAAAAATAAGCAGTTAACAGCACTTTAACTGCAGGACTCAGTGCATGGAGACTGGGAGGTAATTTGGTAAGGATATTACCCATCCCTGTTGAGAGCTCTCATGCCCTGTTAAACTACAAATCCCAGAATGCATAGCATGATCATAAAGAGTTAAATTGGTGTCAAACTGCTTTATTTCTACAGTGTGAGAGCAGCCTGAGTGAGAACCAAACGGATAGTTGATTAATAATCTTACTGTAGGCAAAAGGTATTTTAAAAATAGTTTTGTGATAAAGCAAAGCTAAGCTGAAACGTGCTGTAATGAAGTTATTCTCAAGATGTAAAAGAGAGTTTGTCTCTGGTTTTGAAGCTATAAGGGACAAAGTACTGATACCAGGAAGCAAAACATGATTAGAGCTAATTGTAGGCCTGGGAGCAGCACTACAGTTAACCAAGCCAGGGTAGGCAACCCCGGGCCGGATGCAGCCCGGTGAGGCCTTGGGACCAGCCCCAGCCCGGTCCTGCGCGATTGGCTGTGGGGCCTTGGGGGGCAATTGTCTATAGAAGCCTCGGAACAGGATTTTATTTAACATTTTTAAAAATCAGCAAATTTTTTCGCGTGTCTCCTCCATTTTTAAAAAAAAAGTGTCTTCCATTTGAAAATTTTGTCCACATTTGTCCTGTTTATTTATAATTAATTTTTAAAAAAAATTATTTAATTATTTATTGTTGGCTCGGCCCCCAGTTGTCTGAGGAACAGCAACCGGCCCCCGGCTCAAAAGATTGCCTACCCACCGAACCAAGCCTTCCAGATGTTAAATTAAACAGCTTCCATCTTGCCTCACCTTTATCCACATGCTGGGAATTGTGGTCCAGTAACATAATGAAATGCCATAGGTTTCTCCAATTTAACCCAGTTCTCACCAAACAGAATTTGTGTGGACGTATGTTAGAAGATTGGTGTGGCAAAAATATCCTAATCTGTTTTTTTTTAAAGATTAATGTTTCTGTAACTGTGTAATATTTATGTGGGGGGGGTACTGATCAGTTTCTTTAATGACCAGTGTGCTATATTGGGGGGGGGGGAGGAAATAGCTTTCTTGTTAAACTTTGGTAAATATAACTGGGAATATATACAAGAAAGCTCCAGAAAATTCTGGATTAATGTGCCAAGTAAAATGTTCCCAGGAAAACACAAATTAGTTTTTGCCATTGTTTTTGTGCTTTAAATCAAGAAAACCTTCCGTTCCTCCTCCACTCTTGTTTGAAAAACTAAACTTGAAGTTAAGTGAGACACAGGAGAGCCCATAGAATGTTCACCTTCTCTCTCCTCCCCTAAGACTGTAAAGTTTTGAAAAACATTGCCCATTATAGCAGTTTTGATGTGGAAGGCCTGGGATTTTGAGTTGTGTTTTTCAATGCTTTGGCTCAGAAGACTGTACTAGAGTTTTCCTAGCAGAGAATGCAAAGCCCCTCACCAGACTATAAATCCCAGTTGCTACAGGATGGAGCATACAATCAAAGGTGGATCAAACTGTAATGTAGATAACTCTCAGAGAATTATAAAAACAGCCCATTTTAGAGCTTTAGTTGTATGCAAATTAGTGATCTCGCAAGTGAAGTTGATTATAAAATCTCAAGAATTCAGTAGTGAAGAACATTCCAAACATGGAGTTACAAGATCTGTTAAGCCCAAAAGGTAGCCTTGATAAATAATTTCACGCCTAGCCACCCTCTCCCTGTGGTATGAAAAGAAATGGCTGCTTGAGATTTGGAGAGATTCGATCTAATAAAAATGCTAGGCTTTCTCTTCCTTCTGAATTTTGTGGATAATATTAATTTCTATAATATACACTGAATTATTATTATTATTACGTCGGGAGTTTTTTGTTACAAAGCTTCTCCTGTTGCTCAGCCGTGGCGCTTCAGAGTAAGAAGTCATGAGTATTGTGATATTTGAGCAATGGTGCAACTATCTTATCGCTCATATAGGATCTTGTCCATCTTCAGTACCATCTAGAAACGCATGTATGAAATCTGGTAACCTGGACTTCGGACCTCGAAAGGGCCCCATGCAGAGATTTGGGAGCAGGCAGGGGGACAAAAACACCTCAGGATGCTCAGCCAGCAGGGCTACAGTCTCAAACTGTTGGCAAAATGCAGCCAGTGACAAAGCTGGGAAACTGGAGTACTGCTCCCTACATCTTTCCATTAGCAGGGCTGGAGCCAAGTTAGCTGAGGATACTTGGAACTGCCTCCCCCCCCCCCCCCACAGCCACCTGGTGATCTTAAAAACTGGGCTAAGTGAGAGTTAAGTTTGGTTCCAAAAACATTTGTGGCCGAAGATCAGAGTGCCTAGCAAAGCTCCCTATCTCAGGAGGCGTAAGAGAAAAGTGTAATGTAACACTCTCCTCATTCCAGTGTTGAGGCTCAAGTGCATATAGAATGACCAGCTGCAGCACAAGGCCTGTTTGACCTGCTCTCCCAGCCATGCTTGCCTGCCAGATGTTCTTTCCCTCGCTCTATCTGTTGCTCGGTCAGAAGCTGCTAACCAGCACCATTTCCACTTCTCCAACCCCCTTCCCAAACCCAATGTCATTCTTCCCTCTTCACTCCCTGCACTGGTAAGAGGATGCCATCCTTATCAAATTCCACCCAACATCAATGTTTAATATGGGAAGAGCAGGTGAGGGTGGGGAAAGCAACCCAGTCCCCTCTGAACAACTGGGAGCCGAGAAGAAAAGAAGGAAACAATTGTGAAAGGGGTGCGACTGGTAGGGGAGGCCTGCTGCTGTTCCTTGTGGCTGTATTGTTCTCCATAATATAGAGGTGAATTAAGGTTATGTGCTGACGTAATGCAAGTGGGGTCTCCCGGCCTGCAGGTGCCTTTTTGATCTAGTGCAAATTGAGCGGGCAGGAAGGAGGAGTTTGTTCCCCTCCCAACCTGCTCCCAGATAGCCTGCCTTCTCATCTGGATATCTTAATACAAGTTGCTGGTGGGTGGCTTTGTTGTCTGCTTGCTGCCTAGGATCTGTTTGGAATCAGTGGGTGGCAGACTCATAGGAGGTAGAATACACACACACCATTTTATCTGACGAGACTTTAGGAGAATCAACCATCACCTCTCATCTTGTATTGTCAGTCACAAAGACACAAGAAAGCCTGTGCTGGATCTGAACCAAGGGATTATCAAGACGAACATTATGTTCCACAGGGCCCTCGATTACTTACAGGAAGCCTACAAGAACGACATAAGTGCAACAGTTTTTCTCTATTGTAGATTATCTCCTCCGCCTATTCCCACTGAACAGGTCAGTGGAAAGGGCGCGTTAATAATCTTTGAACAAGCTCATTACATTATTTTGAACTGGCACTAGATTTACATTTCTTGTTGTCATGTCTACTCTGCCTATTGTGACCTATTCAAGGGTGGTTGGTTTTTTTTGTGGCCAGAATTTATTCCGCGGTTCCGTTCCATTCTCCAGCTGAGGTTTGGCTTGCCTCCAAGGTCCTCAGCCGTGTTTTCCATGGCTGAACTACTGGAAAACGGTCGGGTCTCTCTCTATATATTTAATATTTGTTCAAGGATTTCCAGCCTTGGCCATGAAACTCCACTGGGTGACCTTGGGGAAGTCAACACAACGCTCTCAGTCTCAGGGGAGGCAATAGCAATCTGAACAAATCTTGCCAAGAAAACCCCATGACAAGGGTTGCCTTAGGGTCACTGTAACTGGAGACGATGAAGGCACTCAACAATAACAAAATGTTCATAGCCCACTTTAGGTCACTAGTTATTTTTACAAATACCCTCTTTATCAAAGGTTTCCGTATTGTGTCCTCATGTAATAGAGTTAACATTGCGTTTAAGGCATCTTTAAATGAACTGTGGTCTCATTACTGTTGGTAACTATTTTGTAATGAAGGTAATTCCTTCCCTTCCCTTTATTCACATATGGTGCAGGGGTCAGAAACTGAGAAGTTGATATAAGAGAATGTTTGTGGCTATGGTAAATCTGCTGACGAATCTTCTTGGTTCCCAATAAACACCCTGCTCATATGACAGTACTTAAAAGTTATCTTATAGGTAGGAAAGTGAGATGAGTTTCATGCATTTTTCTTAACTTTCACTAAATAAAATATTGTTGTTCAAGGCCTTGAAAAATGCAACCAAAAATGGAAAAACCAAATCATGGTGGTCAGCCCGCGCAGACCAGGTGGACAAACCTGGATCCTCAGATGTATTGGGCCCACACACTTCAATCAGTCCAATCTAGTATGACCATTGGGAAGGATTTGCAGAACTGTAGGTTCCTTAACCCTTGTGGGCAGACTGTATATTTCCCTTAGACCAAGGCCTGCAACAACAAACGGTCGGGGGGATTTCAAGTGCCTTTGAGATTGGAACAACTTCAAGGCTCCTCCACCCTTTGGCCGCCTCCTGGGAGAGGGCCATGTGGAGGAGCCAGAGAAGGGTGAGCACTTGGTGGCCCTTGGCTCCTCACACGGTCGTGGCTTCTCCCTTGAGGAGAGTGTAGTGGAGAAGAGTATGAGAGGATAGGCAAATGCTCACCCCTCAAGGCTCCCCTTGCCTAGCTTTCTGAGGAGATAGACGGGTGGAGGATGATCATGGGCAAATGCTCACCCTTGCCAGGCCTCCTGCACCTGGCTTTCTTTCCTGAGAAGGTGGAGTGGCAGAGGAGGAAAGGGGCAAACCTCCCCCTCAAGGCTTCTCTGTCATTTGGCTTTTTCCTTCGTTCCCAACGAGTCAGCAGGATAGAAGAACAAAGCAGGTTCCTCTCTGCTGTTGGTTTTTCTCCTAAGGAGAGGGCAAGCAGAGACAGAGGATGGAATTAATATTTTATAATTCTAATCTAATTTCATTACACTTGTCCCTCCATATTCGATAGGTTAGTGGCACAAAGACTTCCCTGAATATGAAAGAAAAAACCCGCAAATAACAAAAACAACCACGTTTTTTTCCTGAGATGACACCTCTCTAGGAATCTCTAGGTCCATCCAGTGCAACCTCTGTGGTCAACGTCCGACAGACACTGACCATAAAACTGTTTCTGGAGGTGCGACAAAGGCCTAGCAGATATCTCTCTAGGAATCTCTAGGTCTTTCAGGTCAACCTGAGTTAAAGTTGACCGGAGAGTTTACACTGGAGGACCTAGATAATAATAATAATATATGTTTTATTATAAACCGCTATTCCATAGATCATAGCATTGTACAAGAAATTAAAAACAGTACAAGAAAAAATCGACAATAGATATATAAACTAATAAAACTTACAATTATGGATAAAAAACATTAAGATACACGGTATCTTTCAGGCTAGCCCGGATGAGACGCTGGGCCAACCTGTTCTCTCCCTCAACGGTCGAAAGATGGCAGTTTAGGAGGGAGGGCACTCTGTCTTCACAGGCTAGCCTCTTGATGACGCTGGGCCAGCCGTTTCTCTCCCCACAGCCCGAAAGATGACAGTTATGGAGGGAGGTCACTCTGTCTTGTCTAGGCTAGCCCCTGATGATGCTGGGCCAGCCTGTTCTCTCACTCCCCAACGCCGAAAGAGCCAGTTAGGAGGGAGGGCACTCGGTCTCAGGCTAACCTCTGATGACGCTGGGCCAGCCTGTTCCTCTCCCTCAACGCCGAAAGATGACAGTTATGGGGGAGGTCACTCTGTCTTCGGCTAGCCCCTGATGAGCTGGCCGCCTGTCCTGTCTCTTCTCGCTCTACTCCCCACGGGTCAAAGATGGCAGTTATGGAGGGAGGGCCCTCTGTCTCAGCTAGCCTCTCTGATGACTGGGCCAGCGCTTTCTCTCTGCTCTCATCTCCCGCACACCGAAAGATGACCAGTGATGAGGGAGGTCACGTCTCAGGCAAGCCCCTGATGACGCGGGCCAACCTTTTCTCTTCGCCTCAACGGCGAAAAATGGCAGTTAGGGAGGGAGGGCACTCTGCTTCAGGCTAGCCTCTGATCGCTGGGCCAGCCTGTTCTCTCTCTCCTCTCACAGGCCGAAAGATGACAGTTATGGAGGGGGTCACTCTGTCTTCAGGCTAGCCCCTAGACGCGGGGCCAGCCTATTCCTCTCCCTCAAGGGCCGAAAGATGACAGTTATGGAGGGAGGTCACCCTCTTCAAGGCTAGCCCTGATGAGCTGGGCCAGCCGTTTCTCTCTCTCAACGGCCGAAAGATGACAGTATGGAGGGAGGTCACTCTGTCTTCAGGCTAGCCTCTGATGACGCATGGGCCAACCTGTTCTCTCCCTCTCAACGGCCGAAAGATGGCAGTTATGGGAGGGAGGGCACTCTGTCTTCAGGCTAGCCTCTGATGAGCTGGCCAGCCTGTTCTCTCCCTCACAGGCCGAAAGATGACAGTTATGGAGGGAGTGCACTCTGTCTTCAGGCTAGCCCCGGATGACTGGGCCAGCCTGTTCTCTCCCTCACAGGCCGAAGATGACAGTTATGGAGGGGGGCACTCTGTCTTCAGGCTAGCCTCTGATGACGCTGGGCCAGCCTGTTCTCTCCTCTCAACGGCCAAAAGATGGCAGTTTATGGAGGAGGGCACTCTGTTCTTCAGGCTAGCCTCTGTGACGCTGGGGCCAGCCGGTTCTCTCCCTCACAGCGGCGAAAGTGACAGTTATGGAGGGAGGGCACTCTGCTGCTCAGGCTAGCCTCTGATGACGCTGGGCCAGCCTGTTTCCCCCTCACAGGCCGAAAGATGGCAGTGGGAGGGAGGGCACTCTGTCTTCAGGCTAGCCTCTGATGACGCGGGGGCCAGCCTGTTTCTCTCCTCAACGGCCGAAGATGGCAGTTATGGAGGGAGGGCACTCTGTCTTCAGGCTAGCCCTGATGACGCTGGGCCACCTGTTCTCCCGCACAGGGCCGAAAGATGAAGTTATGGAGGAGGGCACTTGTCTTCGGCTAGGCCTCTGATGACGCGGTGGCAGCCTCTGTTCTCATCCTCAACGGCCGAAGATGACAGTTATGGAGGGAGGTCACTCTGTTCGTCAGGCTGCCTCTGATGACGCTGGGCCAGCCTGTTCTCCTCAGGCAGGCCGAAAGATGACAGTTATGGGGAGGGCACTCTGTCTTCAGGCTAGCCTCTGATGACGCTGGGCGGGCAGCTTTTCTCTCCTGCAACGGCCGAAGATGACAGTTATGGAGGGAGGTCACTCTGTCTTCAGGCTAGCCTCTGATGACGCTGGGCCAGCCTGTTCTCCGCCTCAAAGGGCAGAAGATGACAGTTTATGGAGGGAGGGCACTCTGTCGTCAGGCTAGCCCTGATGACGCTGGGCAGCCTGTTCTCTCCCTCACGGCCGAAGATGACAGTTATGGAGGGAGGTCACTCTCGTTTGCGGCTAGCCCCTGAAGATATTCCTAAGAGACATATTAGTCAAATCATGAATAACCAAATCCACAAATATCAATCCAGAATTGGAGGTATGAGTGTATTCTAATTAATCCAAAATAAAAATAATTATTTATAATATCATAATTAATAAATATTTATTTAAATTACTGTGGCCCAAAAAGTTTAGGTATTTCATTTTGGCCCCTAACTACTGCCAAGTGGTGCAGGTCTGCTAGACTATATTATGTTACTAGGCTGCTGCTTTGCACAGACTGAACAGGTGGTTGGAGACCTCCTATGCATATATAGTTTTGTATGCCTGTAGGAGTAAATGTACAGATGGTTTTGTGAAGCAGACAGTGGAGGTTACAAATGAATTAAAAACACCCAACAGTTAAGCATTCAATGAAAAAATGATTCAGAGAGAGATCTCCGGAGGATGGCACTCCATTTCCCGAAAACCTTTGCCAGGGATATTCTACTTTCAGATCTCTTTAGTACAGGATGGAGAAGACATCCTAAACAGGGCAGTTTACTTGGTGTGTATGCAGGAAATGCAGAACTTTTTAACTCACTTGTTTCGTGATACAATCTTGTTTTAAATGCTATTTTTTAATAATGTTCAAGACAGAAATTTAAATTTTTTATTTACTAAATAAATAAATAAATCTGATTCAAAAGTTAAAATACTGATTTTTTAAAAAATTATCCACCCTGATAGGATATAAAGCCTAGATTCTCTGGTCCATCACATTTGTACCAGTCATTTTCCCTTGTGCACCTTCCCAGCACTGCTTCCATCCCAATTATAAGAGAATTTATCAGAGAAGCTCTAATGATGGGTAATCTGCCAGATGCAGGTTTGTTACCAACAGATGCAGAAAGCATCTGAGTTTAATAAGTGGAAAGAAAGGATAATGTTGGCTGATCTGCATAATATCAGCTTGGTGAACAGTTTCAAGTTTTTCTACACTTTTGGGGGTTTACTGTGTGAGGGAACCAGGGACACTTTCTTCGCAGGCAACTTTCATCAAAGCAAATATTGAACAAAGAAATACCTTTATTCCAAAACATCAATGGTGAATGGGCAAAAAAAGTTTCACTTTCTCAGTCTACAAAGACAGGCTCTGTGAAAGTGAGTAGGGTGTGTGGTTTTCTTATATATTTTCATGCTTAAATATTAACAATTGCTCACCAGTTATATAGTCCACCTGGAGCTTCCTTTGGCTAACTGGACTGTCCTCCTTACTTACTCTTACTGACCCACTCATCCCTGGACTATCTCTAGCTCAGGCCTGGAAGAGAGAGAAAAGACTGATAAAATGTTAAGAGGTAGCAATCTTTGCATCCCTACACTGTACTCCACTAATTGCTGGTTTGCATGCTTGCGAAATTCTGTTTATTTTGCTTTTAGCCCTCAAGTCTATTCTTGAATCATTCTAACCAGGAACATCATTAGAGAAAGCGGGAGGACAGCACACAGGTGACACCTTAAACGGTGGGGTGAACCACTGCTCTCCATACATCTTTCTTTTTGCAGAATGGGCTGTGGTGTTTTTTCTGTTGTCCTTTGAATATGCTGAAGAGTGAGGTGAGGTTCAATGGGGATACGAAAGAGGAGAGGCACAGGTTTTTTAAAAAATATTTTTAAATTCTTAAAAAATTAAAACACCATCTTACCAAATTTTCACTTTAGCCACATGAAACAATGTACATGTAAAATACTGTGCCATATGATATTTTAATTTAAAGGTGCAGTTTTAATTTTGACAGTTGTTTATGTCACAACTATTGCCACGAGTAAGGGCTGTTTGACAATGGAACACACTCCCTCGGAGTGTAGTGGAGTCTCTCCCTCCTTAGAGGACTTTAAACAGAGGCTGGATGGCCATCAGTCAGGGATGCTTTGACTGAGATTTCCTGCATGGCAGGGGGTGGACTGGATGGCCCTTGTGGTCTCTTCTAACTCCACATTCTATGACCAATATTCCAGGTGGGGCCTACCAGAGCAGAATAGAATCACTATTACTTCTCTTGATCTAACACTATAACTCCTATTATGCAGCCTAAAATCACATTGGCCTTGTTAGCTGCTTGCATCGCACTGTTGATTCATTATGTTCAATCTGTGGTCTACTTGGACTCCCAGATCCCTTGTAAGTATGCTTTCATGCAAACTGAAAACTGGAGGAGGGCCATTATACCATTATATCATAATTATAACACCATGATTCCACTTTAATTGCTAGAGTTCTTTCTTAGGGGAATTCTGGAATTTGAGTTTAGGGAGGGGCATTAGATTTCTCAGCCAGATAAGTCTAGTGCTTTATCAGACTACAAAAACCAAGGAATCCAGCCATGGCACTTAAAAGGAAAAATAGTGCTGTAGTGTGAATGGGGCCCTGAGTATCCAACTGTATTTTACCTAGTTGTTAATGTTGATACGTTGATGGCCATTTGCTAATTAGATTGCTGATTATGAGCCCAGGGTGGCAAGTAATTAGTTCTTATTAGAAATAGCTGTGTCTGAAAGGGAAAGCTAACTGACCTTGGCAGGTAGTGCACCACCACTTGTGTGTGGCTTCAAGTCATTTCTGACTTATCACTACCCTAAGCGTCACGGATCAGCAGGATATTAACGATCTCACATATGTCCTAGGAAAGACAACCAAGATGGTAACGATCTGTAAACCCAACCAGGAGCATTTAAGTAGCTGAGTATGTTAGTTGATGAGAGAACACTGAGATAGCCCTCTAAGAATACGTGAAGGGTTTACATGTGGAGACTGAACTAACTTGTTTTCTGTGGCTCAGAGGCCAGGGCCTCTTTCACATTTCAATAATAGTATTTGAGTGCTGGTGGTTACATTGTAGGAAGCCAAGATTGCAGTTTGGGGTGGCACTAGACTCTCTCTGGCTCAGATTCTAAATACCTCTCAAACTACAATCCAACAATTCTATATATGTTGCCAGGGCATTACAGTGGAATCATAGTGCTATAGTGTATAGCATGAAGGCCCTGAACACAAACATAAGGTCAGAGCTATCAAAATGGAATATGCCTTGGAAGTGATGGGCTTTCTTTGGAGGTCTTTAAGCAGAGGTTGGATGGCCATCTTCTGGAAGAGCTTTTTTATGTATGGCATGGTGGGGGTGGGGGTGGGGAGTAGGACGGTGTCCCTGAACTTGCTTCCAACTGTGATCTTAAGAAATGTAAGGGTAGGGCTGGCTAACTAGGTCAGCTATCAGCATCACATCACTTTAACACTCTTAAAGTTCCACTATCTGCTATTCAGTTCGAGTACATTTAAATACTGATTCATTACCCTGAGAGGCTCTAAGGCAGTGGTTCCCAAACTTTGGTCCTCCAATGTTTTGGATGTCATCTCCCAGAATTCCTGATGTGTGGCCCAGCTGGTGGGCCTTCTGGGAGCTGAAGTCCAAAACATCTGGGGATCAGAGTTGGAATCACTGCTCTAAAGGGATTCAACTGTAACAGGTCTTGGGACCCATTTCTGTCCTGCAGGAGCTGCATGGCTGCAGAAAAAACAACAGGAGAAAAAACTGCCAGTGCATGGAAGTCCATTTCCGAATTTAAAAAATAGGGAGTGTTTTAAATGGAGGTCCTGTGACCTACTTAGGTGCAGCGTTCCCTCTTTTGTCATAAAAGGGGCATTCTGAAGGGTCAAAGTATCACACACACACACACACACACCACTGTCTGAAGGCATGCACAGCCTTTTCCCCTCTGCTCCAATCAACTAACTTGCCTTCTAACTACCATCCCCTCTTCCTTACAGACTATATTGGCTCTAGCAGTATAGAATAAACTATATGAGGCCAACATTTACCGTTCTAAAGTTCCTAGTTACAGAATTTCCACACTCTCGTCCACGCTGGTTGAACAACGGTTTTTCATGTCAGCTTCTTCATGTGAACCCCACTCTCATCTGTTGAGATGGGGCAATGGATGATAACCAGTGACATGGTGGCCTGTGTGAGTGGCATGAATAATCCCTGGGAACTTCCGTAGGCCCCATCATACTGCCTAAAGACATGGAGGGAACTGGGATGATCCGGATGCCCCTCCCCGAATCGCTCCGTCAAGTGCCCACTACAAATTGAAATCGAATGCATTTTGACAGAAATCGAATGCATTCTTAGATTGGCCGCTGCAATAAGCTATCGTCATGGTGACGTTTGCAGGGCATCGGGGAAAGTCTCCTCCCTTTTTAAAGAGCCGCAGGCACAGGGGTTTCAGCGGGCTGAAGCGAGGAGAGATGCCCCCTCTCTCTCTTTTTTTATAAACCTGTGGGCTGTTTGGGTCAGATCTGCCCCTGTCCCAGGCAGAGGATGGATTGCCATTTTTTTTTTTTGCTTTTAAAAGCAACATTCGCGTTCCCTTTGCTTCCCTGCTGTACTGCTGTCAAGAAACAAATCATTCGCAATTTCTCAAAAAAAAATTGTTAAAAATGTAACATTGATTGTTTGCAACATTTGTAGCTTCTCCCTCGTGAGAAAGCAAGTGCAAGCCGGCTCCATCTGCCTCTGGAATATAAACCATGCGCATGTGCGCTCAAAAAATTTGTTAAAATGAAACATACATTCTGATATAAACAATGCGCATGTGCGCTCAAAAAAAATTGTTTGAATTGAAAAGGGGGGGGGTTGCCGACATGAGCGCTCCGTCATGACCTGATTTTTTTCCTCCGCAAGGAAGGAATGCCAGCGACAGAGGGCTTGGGCAGGGGATGCAGGGAAAAGAGGCCCTAAAGAATGCTGCTTGCCCTTCTCCCTTCTTCCCAGGGCTCTTTCCTCTCCCCCTCCCCCTTCGATGAGGGGAGGAAATGCCTTGCCCTTTGCCCACCCTCTGACCTAAACCCTACCCTCCAATTTGGCCGCGATCTTGGATCGAGGCCAAAGTTCTCATTCCCAGGACCCGGGGATTTTAAAAAGAAACAGTATTTGCGCCGATTTCAAAAGACCCGCGCTAGGGGCCATTTAACACGGAATGGGTGTGCAAGCCCCGGATTCGCTTGTGTGAGATTCGGGGTGAGTAGGAACTTCACGTGATTGAATCGGTTTCAGAACCGATCTTTTTTGTAATGTGAATGGGCCCTTAGTGTTACCTTGCTGTTTCTTTTCCAGGCATTTCAGTATCTTTCAGGAAATGAATTGAATTTTATGGTACAAGCTCTGCTTTTATTTGCTTTGTATCTATCTGCTGTTTTCTGTTTGTTGTTATGATTGACTGCTTGCCATCTTTGGAGTCTGATATCAAAGGTTGGCTCACAAATCATCTGCCTAACTAACCCTGGAAACAGGCTTGGCACAATACAAAGGTGGCAGGCAGCTTATGGATGGCGAGTTCAGGACCTTTTGCTTGATTGGATTTTATATTTATTTAAGCTTGGTTCAAAGCTTTGCCAGTTAGGAGCAAAACTAAATTTAGAAGCAGTTGAGCCACCATTAATCGCTTCTTGCAGTTGTTTTTCCACCAGACCTTCCCACTGGCATTGCCATGCAGCAGCTAGCAAAGATGCCCACTGTTATTCCTCTCGTGCTATATTTCAGTGCAGTCAAATGCATCCATGCCACTTTGAAAGTTGTGGCAGAGTTGAAGAGGCACAAAAAAATTAAGTAAATTCTTTCAATTTGAGACATTTTTGAGGTTGATGACTGAGGAACTGTTGTGACGTCCAAGCTTGATTTCCCCCAAAATATGAGGCAGGACTGAATGGTTCTGGAAAGGACTTCAAATTCTACTAATCTGCAGACTTGTTAGTGAGCCTTGACAAGAAAACAATTACATACTGTATATAAATTCACATGTAAGTCTAGACATTTTAGTAAAAAAAATTGACCCAAAAAACTGGTTCAACTTATTCACAAGTTAGTTTAAGTACCGTACTTTAACTCTTATCAAAAAAGGAATCATGCCTTTCTCTGAAAAGAGTGGTGACTTAAAAAGCACCTAAGAAGAAACACTGACTTCTACTCTATTTGCTGCAGTGCTATTTCTGGACTTTTTGAATGCCTGGGTGAGAAAATGGCAGCACTAGCAGCTCTTTGGTACATCCTGTCAAAGAATCACTGAGAGGAATCAGGCTTTGAAGGATTTGAATAAGACATTTGTGTATGTTTAGTCAGCTTAATCAGACAAAGGTAAAGGCTATAATTACTGCTAGTCACCATTTTCTTTGTTTGGTCTTTCCATCCTTTTTGACATGAGTGTGTTTTATTAGCCATGCCTATACCTGATCACCTCTTCCACACATCGCACAACCACAATTTACCATAGTTCTGTCTTCATCCATCCAGCCTTTAGGGTGAGCACAAAAAGTTATGCCTGCAAGAATTTTGTAAGTCATTTGACATAGTTTCCCTTTGTTTTGCATCCATTGTTACATACCCCTAGGTTTTATCCTTGACTTATTCACAGATCATATTTTTGGCCCCAAAACTTGCCCTTGACCTATGCATGAGGTTGACTTATAGTACAGCATATACTATTTGCCATCCTTTTCCTGTGAATTGGACAGCATTGACTAGTTGCTTCCATCTCAGTGGAATGGTGGACCCACTGCAGATTTTAGTCTAAATGTTAAAAATGTTACTTATGATGCTAAATTCTATTCCCTAAATAAGTTCAGCACTCTGCATGGCTCCTGTAAAGTTCAGACTAAAATCAGGATTGGATTCATTGCGCCTCTGACTTGGAAGCTATCAAGCCCCACTTGAGATGGGGTCTGAGGCTGTGGAGAGCAGCATTGGTCCTTCTATTAGGCAGAGTGAGTTGGATGCTTCAAGGAGCAGGTTCAGGGTGTCGTAATAAAATGGACAACAATTTGTTATTTAATTTGTTGAATTTATTTATTTACTGAAATAGATGGGGAGAGAAGCTTGTGGGATTTTCTCACTCATGTACCAAAATAGCTTGGCTGGATTTGAATTGGATACATGGGGTATGCCATTTGCTGTTTCACCTGGTTTTGCAGCACCAAAAGGTCTTGGAATGATTCTGTTTTAGAGGATAAGCAAGATACATAAAATATGGGTCAGATAAGGCACAAATGCCTTGGTTATATCCCATTTGAATCACTGTAATGGGCACTACATGGGGCTGCCTTTGAACAGTGTTCAGAAATTGCAGCTGGTACAAAGGGCTGCAGCCAGAGTGCTAACTAGGGATGACTACAGGGAGGATACAACTGTCCTCCTAAAACAGCAACATTGGCTCCCAGTCTGTTTCCAGACACAATTCAAAGTGCTCTAAAAGCATTATAAAGCTGTATATGGTTTAATTCCAATATATCTGGCAGACTGTTATTTCCTTAAATGGGCCAGCCCAGACCCTCAGATCCTCAGGACAGGGCCTTCTCTTAGTCCCACCACCTTCACAGGCATGGCTGGTAGAGATATAAGATAGGTCCTTCTTAGTGGCTATCCTTAGACTTTGGAACCTACTTCCCAGGGAGGCTAGAATGGCCCCTCTTCTTGCCGTACTCCTGTCTATATGCAAAGACTTTTTAAAAAATTCCAACAGACTTTTAGAACTGAAGGTCTTTAAAGAAAGGGCTTTAGAAACCGCTGTCTTATTTTTATTGACCTATTTCGAATGGATTTTTTATCCCTTTAAAGTGTATGTTTTTGATTGTTTTAATATTGTAAATTGTTCAATTCTATTTTATTGTTGAATTTTGTATGTTTTTAGGTATATTTTACTTGTTTTAAATTGTAAGATACATTGACTCCCAACTGTGAAGAAAAAGCAGAATGTAAAGCATAAAGCATAGTCGCCAACTGTCCAGATTGGGCAGGGACAGTCCTAATTAATCCTGTGCTGCTGTCCCACTTTTTCAGCTACCCTGAAGACCTCTCAACAGTGTGGATGAGGTATCATCCCCATTTTATGAGGGTCACATGCCAACCTTTTCCCTCCTGAAAAATATTAAGCAGGTGTTCATGAGAATGGGTTCAGAGGTATTCGCAGATATAGTTGGTATACTTTAAGAAGAAAGCTGCCCAGTTAGAGTTCAAGAAATGCAGACTTTTTTCTGGTTCTTCCCATTGTATGGTTTACTCTTTACTACTGGATAGTGATTACCAGCCTTTTAATTACTCCATTATCCGTTTTTGTTCCTATGGGGCAAAGACAGGTTTAATTATTAAATTTTAATTACTATTTCACTGCATTTATTCCCATTTAAAAATAGAGTAGCTGGGAGGAAATCAGTAAAGTTGCTTGCCTTCTCACAGGAACAGAAGTGTACAGTAAGACAATGAAAAGGCCATTTTTATTAATCCCCCAGCCAGGCTTAAAAAGAGATTATAAGATGACAAGAGCCTATAAACAGGAACCTTTTAATTAAAGGCACATATGTCCTGAACAAGTTCAACAATCTAATTCTACAATTTGCAAAAACAAACAAACAAACACAGAAGGATGGCATAGAAAACCCTGAAATTAAAACCACCATCTATTATTTCATCTGGATTCTTCATAAAAATGAACAAGAAAAGGATTGCAATGCCAAAGAAAATGACTAGAGTTGTTGAAAATCTGCATTGGGAGCCAATATGATGGAGTAAGTAGTACAGGCTGAAAACCACGGAGTCCAGTATGAATATCTGGCTTGTATTAATATCTGTATTCAGCCATGTGACTCAGTGGATGATGATTTTGGACTGAACACAAGCTCTCAGGATTACTTGCCCAACAGGGCTGTTATGAGGAAAAAGTGTATGTGTATGTGTAAGTGTGTGTGTGAGTGACAGAGAGCGAGCGAGCAAGAACTTTTATGCCATTTTAATAAAGTAACCTGGAACTCCTTTCAGGATGGAATAAAAATCCAATAAATATTTAGGAGGTGCATATACAATACCTTCCATACTGCAGAAATGAAGCAATTTGACACCATGTTAAATACCATAGCTTCATCCTGTGATTTGTAGTTTGTGAGGTATTCAGCCTGGTCTATCAGAGAGTCTGGTGTTTCATCAAACTACAGGATTCTGTAGGATAAAGTTATGGCAAAGTGGTGTCAAACTGCTTTATTTTTGCAATGTGGATACACCATATATGTAAAGAAATACCAATGATGTATATAATCTTATAGTACTAAATAAGAAAGAGAGAAAGATCCGACTCTTCACCTGTTAGTTCCTCATAATCATATCCTCTTGCATTGGGTATTACAATAATATTACAGTGAGTCACTTCAAAGGGAAAGCTTAGCCTCAGCTAATCCTTCCTAGAGAAATGTGTGTGAGTGGTTTTGGTTCATTACACACTTTCTGGAGAAGCTCAGGAAGATGGATTGTTTATTTTATTTACCGAGGGTCAATCAAGGCTACTTACTTTTTCTACTCAGGTTGTATCTGTGGCAAATACCTTAGACACAGAGGTGAATTCAGTATATGAATCTCTGTATTTTTGCAGACATGTTAAGGAAATGTTAAATGAACAGAGCTGATTTTCATTTGGAGATTGAAGTTTATGCTATCACTTTGTCTGTTGATATTTGCTATAACACATTGAAACTAATATAAAACATTGCACAGCTTCTAAAATATGTTTCATAGCTAGGATACTACTTGCTATGAACTCTACTAGCTGCTGGGTTAGGTATCCGATACTGCTACCAATAATTTGTTTGGCAGGATTATCATTTTCCTGTTTTGATAACAATTAACCACCCTGGTTTAGTGCTAGGGAATCTTGGGGATTGTAGTTTATTGTGGTACCAGAGCTCTCTGACAGAGAAAGCTAAATATCTCACAAAACTACAGTTCCCAACATTCCCTAGCATTCAGGCAGGGCAGTTAAAACAGTCTCAAATTGGATTATTTCTGCAGTGTGTTTTGGACCTAAGACTCCAGGAATCTCACAGCCAGCATGGATGCTTAGACCTGTAGCTCAAAGAAGCAACTTTCCAAATCTCTGTGAATGGATGAAGAAGCCCAGTACTGTGGGAGGTATCAGAGTTCAGATGGGCTCATGAAACATTGAAAAAGATTTGGCTTCTGTTCATGATCCATCTCTTATCTCATTCAAACCTGATTAACAAAATTTTATCTGTATACTCCTTGAAAATGTTCATTTGCCTGACCAAGGGTTTCTCATGCAAGGATTTGGATGGAGACTACTACATTCCTAACCCTTAGCTTCTCAGTATAATTATAAAACACAATTTTCTTCTAAGGCAAAGCATGTACCACAGCTACATTAAAATAGAGATTGTTCTCCAGCTAGAGTCAAACAGGACTATATGGGTAAAACTTCAATGGATTTATTTTTTAATCCATTGAATCCTGTTTGACTCTATAATTGGAGAACAGTTGCTTCCCCCCCCCCCCCCCAAAATTTTTTTCTAAAAAGGTATTGGGGGTGGTGGTGGTGATGATGATGATGATGATGATGATGCCAGATTGGCACAGCTAATTCAGATAGGATATTGCATTCACATCTTTTCCCCAGCCAGTGACTCTTTTTTGTACAGGCATTTTGCACAGTGCAAACACAGATGCAAGTGAAGCTGCCCATTTTCCTAATTTCATTTGTGTGGATCAGGACTGTGCTGGTCTTGTAGGCGAAGCATCGTGTGCTCAGGAGCAAAGCTCTCTGGGCTCCTTCACTGATGCAGTCACTCTGTGGCATTGCCCCAAATGCAAGTTAACCAATAGTATTCAAGGACAAAGTCTCTATTTCCAGCCAGGCCACAGTCACAATGGCCAAAGAAGGAAGAGATTCTCTTTCAGAGGTGTAATGCAACTGTCAGGTCAGTCACTGTTGCACTGTGCTTCATTCTTCCTATGCAAATACATACTGGACCAGTGCTCTCAGTGTTATCAGCAGATTTCAGTGAGTGGGCATGATATGTATCACAGCTTGGGAGTTACTCTTGTTTTCAGTGAGCCTTATATATTTATACAAGTGTAAGCCTCAAGACCTTTAGGGAGGGCTTTCTCTCAATCCCACAACCTTCACAGGAGCAGTTGGTGAGGACTCAAGAGAGAGGCTTCTCCATGGCTGCTCCCTGACTGTGGAATGCCCTTCCACGGGAGGCCAGGTCAGCCCACTCCCTGTTCTCTATCTGCCAACAAGTGAAGACATTTTATTTAGGTAGGCTTTTGAACTGTTCATTGGATGGAACTGTAGTGTGTGTGTAAATGGTGTGCTGTTTTCTAATTAGTTTCTTTTCTTTTAATTGAAACCATGTTTAAAATATGTTTAAACATTCTAACCATTTTCTAGCATGTTTTAAATAACATTTAATTCCTTTTTAACTTTCAGTGAGCTCTCAGTCTCACTATTATAGTGTAGCAGCATTGGTGTGAAAAGTCGCTTCACTTCAATTCCAGTATTACAGGAGTCACATGGCAGGAAAGGACATGAATCTCCTTCTCTCTCCACCACCCACTCCCTATTCCAAAACAGGCTAACTCCATACCTGTCATTTTAATTTTTTTAAAAAACTTTGCATCTTTCTGTACATATGGCAAAATGATAAAATAAAAATAATTTTAAGTTGTTTTTTTCTATAATTATGCAGAAACAGTAGAATTAAATAAACCAACAGGCATGGTTTGGAATAGTTGCTTTGGAATAGTAAGTTGGAAGGGGTGAACCAGGCCCCCTCATGGCACTGACTACTATAATACCATAACTGCAATGTGTGGTTCAAAGCAATGCAGTCACACAAAAGAAGAGAGGTGGGATAAGAAACCTTTTCAAAGTGTTATGTTCCTGTTTCCTTGCATAAGATCATTGCTGCAAGACAACCAATTTTCAGTGTCTAGCAGTGCAACCTTATACATGCCTATTCAAAAATAAGCTCCACTGAATTTAGTGGATTCCCACTCCAAGCAGCAGGCACAGGACTGCAGCCTAAATAGTTTTCTCTGAGGTGCTATTAACTGCAGAAGAATAAGAGTAAAAAAGGCTGTTTTGTGCAAACAGTAGCATATGTCCAAAGCTCATGTGATGGAGTGTACTTCGCCTTTCCTTCCTGTTCCAGCCTTCCTTAGAACCTGAAAACTGGCTCTGAAGGTTTTCCTGGAACTCTGTTTGGAAGGGGACCAAGGGAGATCCGCAGAGTGGAAAGAGGTTCACTCTTCCTGATTGTGCTGACAGAAACAGCACCATTGGTAGATGTGCCCCACCTCATCCTGAACATGGCCAAGGTCAATCCAGAAGACATTCATGGAGGAGGTCTCTCCAGGATTCCAGGATACTAAAGTGAAACCCTCTGTTTAATAATTTATATTTCTGTCCAAAGATTCCAATGTCTGGCTTCTCCATTGCAGTTTACTGTACAAAGGTTTCTTACCCATTCTGCCCATAAAAATGCTTTATGAAAAATGGCTCTTTTTCTCCCCCTCCCCACTTTAGGAGACAAATGTGTATTTGTCTCCTAGATTAGGGAGCGGGAAGAAAATAAGAGCCATCTTTCATAAAGCATCTTTACTTGTTCATCTGAAGGAAATTCTTACCACTGCAGACTAGGCAAGTCATTTTACAAACCTGTCCTAAGAGAACTAAAGACAACTGCTGGGTTTGGTCTCATTAATAGATAGAAAATAAAGAGGGAACGGACTGCTGAGATGTAAGTAATCTGTGAATGCATTAAGACTTTTGTGGTTTGGCCTTCTTGCACTGCCACCATTATAAACAACTTGGGAAAATAGCCGGTTGAATGTTTAAGTATAATGGGAATCCAGGGCTCTACTTGTGACCTTTGCCATTGCTACAGGCTTATCCTGTTCTTCCATGGCATCTGTGGATCACCATGTAAGTACACTAAAGGCCCAGTGGGCTTTTGGCAGAAATATCAGTATTGTTCTGTCCTTTCACCCTTCTGAAAAGAACTAATGAAGTCCAGATTGAGTTGCGAAGCTCAAACTGACTGTAACAAAGTTGTCCAAACTGTTGTAGTTGGATCTCCTGGGAACACAGTTGCCCTTCTGTGGAAATGAACCAGGAGGAAGAATATCCAACAATGGATTCAGAAGAATGAAGGGGTTGTTACAGCGCAAGATCAAAAAATGTAACAAGAAGAGAGCAAGGCTCTCCCAATCTTACTAATACTCCCTTCCAATATGAAAATCTTCTTCAGCCAGCTCTAGCAGTTCATTGTGATCTGGAGTTAGGTAAATGCTCCCACATTTGACTACAGGTATATCTCAGTTTACATAGTAGATGTGTTCTTGGGTATTATTTCTTTAACAGAAAATTTAGTACCAGAAGCAGAAATAACATGGAACTGGCTCCTTTTTGCACCCTGGAAAGGGCACGATAGCTATAGCACTGTGGCTTTAAGATGCTCCTTTGGCGCTGCGTTGTGTAAATACAGTGCCAGAGGAATGCCATGACGCCACACACTGTGTGGAGTGGTGTGCAGCGTCGCACCGCTATGGGAGTGGAGTCTGGGTGTGTCATATGGACACCATGCCCTGACCCCACCCCCAGGCCAGCCTTAGTGTCAGTCTGCACTTGATAAATTATACATTCTCTTCATTTTTGGTTTTTTTGGTCATATTTATATTTAATATTTTGAATTTATCATAACCTATTTTAAATCCAGTGGCTGTCTGAAATTTATTCACAGTCATTGGCACTACAATGTTTTGCTACACTGAAATTCTGGACCATGCAAGCAACTACCTGGTCAGAATGCACAGGGAGGCCATTGAAATCTACAAATACCTGGACAACTTCAACAGGAAAGAAGCACTGAAAGTAAACAAAGTTTGTCTGCCAGTCCTGAAGAACACCAAAATCAAGACTCAGCACATGCAACTGAACATCACCCAGGGTCAGCCCCCCCTCCACAGACAATGGATTGCAATTTAATTAGACACACATCCATCATGCATATCCTCCCACCCTGGAGGCCTTGTCATTCAACAACAGACCAACACACAAATTAACATGTAAATCATTTCCTTCCATCCAAGAGTCACACATAGCCCAGAAAACCCACAGAAAATCTTTTTCTGCTCACTCTTTCCACTCTATTAAAAAGTGAAAAACTCAATTACTTCTCAGTTCCCACAAATTACTAATTGGCTATAATCTAACTGTTGGTTAGTTTCTAGTCCCTTTAAATAAATTCTTGAGTAGTAAGTCAGCATTTAAATTGATCTCTTCCTGCTATTTATCAGAGAGAGAGAGAGAGAGAGAGAGAGATTCTATAGCACATTCAAGTGTAGAGGGTGTTGTATTTGAACACCTACTTGGAGATTAATTGTCATCATCTTACCATTTTATTGATGGGAAGCTTATATATATATATATATATATATATATATATATAGTCCTCTGAGTTCATAGCTGAGGATAAATTTGGATCCAAGTCTCTTCAGGAAGTCAACATGTAGAAATGACAAATCATCTCTGGGACTTGCTGGAATCCAATTCTCCAATAGAATCATTTGTACCCAATGGAACATCTGGACAGCGCACTGACCAAAAAGCCACTTCCATGGTGAAAATTTAATTGCTAATGGCACTGCAAATGAACAGTGCATTTACCTTAAGGTCCTATAGTAGTGTACTACTCTTCTTAGAATTTGTCAGTTGATCACTTGATAACCTGCAGCTGACTGTGGCTAGAATCTTTTTGGTATCTTCTCTATGCATTGGTTCCCCTAGGCATGCAGTTATGCATTTCCAGTTCTGCAGCAATCACATTCAGTTTATGGGGAAGAAACATAAGACTTTATCACACGGAGACAATTGGAAGTATAAACATGGACTATCCCATGAAAATTGTGCATTCACAATTAAGATTTTCACATGACATAGTGGCCATTATCCCAGGAATATCCTGTGAATATCGTGAAATTGCAATAAAGCTTTTCACATGACATCGTCTTGAAAAGTGATTAAAGTGCCATTAACCCGTGAACAACTAGGCAATAAACAGCAACAAATAATTAATGGGAAATCCCAAAAATGCTTTCTTGCTGTTTATTGCCTGGTTATTCTCTGTTTTTTTTCTTGGATAATGGCTGTTTTATCACACTGTGTCTGATAATCTTAATTGCAATTTAATAGTAATTGCATATTTTTCAATAATAATAATAATAATAATAATAATAATAATAATAATAATAATAATATTTATATCCCGCTTCTCTGTGTAGCACAACTGGGGTGGCTTACATGTTAAAACATACAGTCCCTCCCCCTAAAATACAATTAAACAATTTATAATTAAAAATGCTTTAAAATAACAACAAATGAAACAAACACACAGCTTGAACAGTGGCTGTGGCAAAAATCATAAATATAGCATATTTAACTTTATTGGTGGGCGGTTATCTATTCAGGAAAGGCCTGCGGAAAGAGATCCATCTTAACAGCTTTTTTGAAGCTGTTTAAGGTGGTAATGAGACACATCTCATCCAGCAGGCCATTCCATAATCTGGGAGTGGTTGCTGAAAAGGTCCTCTGGGTGGTTGCAGACAATCTAGTTTTTATAAGTTGCAACAAATTCCTCCCAGAAGACTTGGGGTAGATTATATGGAAGGAGGCTGTCCCGAAGATAGGTAGGACCCAAGCCATTTAGGGCTTTAAAGGTGATGACCAACACCTTGTACTAGGCCCAGAAACTGATAGACAGCCAGGATCGGTGTTATATGGTCTTTTCTAGTTTTACTTGAAACCAGCCTGGCTGCCATGTTCTGTACTAACTGGAGTTTCCAAACTAAGCACATGGGTAGCCCCATGTAGAGTGCATTACAGAAATCGAAACAAGAGGTTACCAGCACGTGCGCCACAGTGTCAAGGTCCCTAACGCGCAGGAAAGGGCGCAGTTGGCGTATCAGCCGAAGCTGATAACAGGCACTCCTGACCATCACATTTATCTGATTTGTCATCTGGAGCGACGGACCTAGGAGCACCCCCAGTCTGCAAACACAATCCTTTGAGGAGAGTGTGACCTCATCTAGGACTAGAGGTTGTATCCCGATACCTGGGTTTGGGGCCGCTACTGTAAGCACCTCTGTTTTGTCTGGATTCAGTTTCAATCTGTTTTCTGTCACCCAGTCCATTACTGGAGGAGAGATGCCATCTGAATTCCGATCTGTAGATCAAGACATAAAGAAATATATTTGGGTGTCATCAGCGTACTAACACCTTGCCCCGTTAAACTTCGAATTTTCCTATGTGTGATAAAGTCCAGAGATGTGCAACCATAATAATTGGTTGTGCATTTCCAGATGGTGTGTAAAAATTTGTCATGGTAGTATTTGGATTCTGGCTGTGCCAATGTAGAAATTGAGTGTTTCAGTTACTGCAAACTAATCTGGATTCTGATCAGGCACTACTGAATATCTCCGAATGATAAGTTCCTATCTAGACAATACCACATCATCCAGTAGTAAGGAACAGGAGGCAGAGGAGAGCTGAACTGATCTCAAGAAAGAGCAGGTACATAGCCAGGGCAGCAGTGAAAGCTTTCAAATATATTCAGTGTACTCAAATTTGAATACATATTGGTATGTTAGAATACAATTAACATTGTACATTTGCCACTGCACAATGTGTCCCAGAGTATGCACATCAAAGGTGTAGCTATGGGAAGGGCAAACTGAGGACATCACCCCCATCAAGAATTCTGCACCTTAATGAAATTTTCTTCAGTGCCTCAAACTTCTAGCATTACAATCACTTCAAATTTCAGTAAAGGTTATAGAGACTCAGCTTAAGCATTCAAAGAAAAAGAAAAGACAAAGTAACCAAGGGAATGCAAACACTGCTAATGGAAGAATTCTACATGTGAACCATTTACAGTATCTCACTCTCTGCAGAGCTAGAAAAATTTGGGAACAGAAGGAAAATTTCATTGGAGAGCCAAAAACTTTATTGGGAGGCAATACCCTCATTCCCCGCCCCCTGCAATTACACTCCAGACATGCTGCCTAGTGTGCAACTGGTTGCACAGTGTTGCTGTTCACTATAGGAGTGGTACAGTACAAGTGCCACTTCACTCTGCAAGGAGTGAATGACGCTATCCAAGCCCAAAGTAGGATCTCAGCCTCTGTGGGCTGTGTCCTTTGAAGTTATGCTCCTGTCCATGGAACGATGGTTGGTGATAGTTCTTTCACATATATAGATCACTGGGTTACTGGCTGCACTCATTATCCATTTTTGAACATAAACACATGAATCAGCCATAAACTTGGGTGAATGTAGTATTCAGTATCTGTCTGCTTCTACCCACATTCACCATTCCTTGACAGTTGCTGTCTGGAGGCCCCTAAGCCATCTGGAGCAGTGAGTGGTGCTGTTTGCCCAGATGCTTTTTGTTAGTGAACAGGACAAAGCCTCAGACATCTGCTCCTTTTCTTAAGAACTCAGTTATTTAGCCAACCCAATGAGACAACTGCAGCCACTATAAAGCTCAGCTTACAGCATCCCATTCTAGTGACCCAACCAAAGGCCCCAACCTGCTTAGCCATCTACCAAGTCACCACAGTCAACCCCAACCCAAGGTTTGTTCAGAGGTCTTGAATAGTCTTTGCTGAAACCAACACTCCATCAAACTGAGACAAATTAGATTCTAGATGTTACTTATTACTTTACCTAAAACTGCCACTTCCACTCACAAAAATCCCATCTTCAAGGAACATTACATATCTGAGTTTTAGGCCTTCCCATCCTCCAACTATGGATCACCAAAACTATAAAAATATGGAGCTGATTTTGTTGCTTTGTTGTTGTTATTTTTTTAAAAAACACCTTTTGTTTGCAAAGTAGGGTTGGCCCGAGAAATCCATTTTATCAGCTTCAAAACCCTAGGACACAGAGAAAAGCTTTTTCTTCTTAAGCTGACCCAGATGCTAGGGTCAGTGTACAAGGGCACCCTGAAGGGGACGTGCCAGTTTTTGCCAGCACAGCTGCTCCCTCTTACTGGCAGCTGGGCTTGAATATTCATGGCAGTAAATGATCATGGCTGGCATTTGTTTGGCATCTCGAGCGGGTAAACTTTTAGAGGTTCCAAAAACACAGCTCTTGTTCCTTTCAAAAGTGTTTCTCTCCTTGCCTCCCTGCTTTGTTTCCATTGAACACAGTGGGATGAGTAGCCCAATTAGATGCTGGGGTGAAGTTGACAGCCTGGTTAAACGTCTGTGAAATTGGCTTTGGAGGACAGATGACCACATCCAGCCAATCTTCCACCCGCCAGCCCCTCCCCATTCCAAACAGTTTAGAAATAGAGGGAAGAATGGTTTGGTTCTTTCCGAGTTTTATGAAAAATAAATAAACCACCTCCTGTAGTGTTTAAATCACTAGGGAAGAAGGGAGATATTCCATTCCCTATGTAATGATTTGAACATTTGACTACAACTCTTAAGATTAGGGTTCGATTCCCTGCTCAACCATGGAAACCCACTGGGTGATCTTGGGTGAGTCATAGGTGTTTATCACACATGAAACTGTAACTCTACTCCAAAGCCCTTCTGTAGTGAGGGTGAAGCAGAGCCCCTTCGAATCCAAGGCAATTCATGTGACGAATTATCAGACGTGAAGAATGAAATTATGGCCATTCCTGAGTCAAAGCATAGTGAGTGCACATTGAATTACCACACCAGTACATACCATGTGGACTGAACAATTCAAGTTGGGATCCTTGCGCATGCTCAGTGGGGGTCTGAACGCATTGTGAACCTTGCACTTCACCTCTGTATATTGCCTATTTGATTGGCAACAGTTTTAAACTAAAAAACACACACAGAGCACAGCCATAATGGATGCATCTTTCTAATCCATGTATTCAGGATGAATATGACACACACAAGGTGCCACTAAAATACTAAAAAACAAACTTGTAATATCTGGGACAGATATTTATTTCCAAATAACATACAGTCAGCCTTCCATATCTATGGATTCTGTATCCACTAATTCCACCATCTGCAGCTTGAAAATATTGCTCTCCCTCCCCAAAAATATCTAAAAAGCAAATCTTGATTTCACCATTTTATATAAGGATATTTTACTGTGCTATTATACATACAGTAATGAGACTTCAGGATCCACATATTTTGGTATCCACGGGGGGTCCCAGAAACAAACCTCAGAGACAAAGTTACAAAGGGCCTACTATATGAACTTCTTTTGGTTGACCCAAACCCACCATCCAGATTGTTTGGTCTATCAGTGTAGAAAGAGCCAACAAATATTTCCCCCTGTTCCATTTATTCTTTTTCACAATACTTAAAAGTATAAGGGTGAGTCTTCTTGCAGGATATGAAACACTAAGAAGTGATACAGGAATATGCTGAGTCTTCTGCAGGTTGTGAAACAAGAATGGCTTATGGGATGATACATTATAATGACTAAGAGACAAAACAACAAACAGGAAGCCACTTGTTTGAAATTCCCATCTGCCATGAACTACTGATGTGGCCTTAGGGAAACTACTCCCTTTCCCCCCTCAGTCCCCATTGTCATCTGCATTATGTCTGAGATTAACACTGATTTACCCGACAGTGTAGTTCAAAGTGCTGGGCCTGCAGTCAGTGCAAGGGCCACCTACCTCTTCATTAATAACTTTTCCCCTTTGAGCACACTGTGATGATGTTTGGCCACACGTGTTCCAGATTTCATCTATGACCTGTGGGAGGTCAGTGAGGTGGGGTGACACCATGAGTTCCCACACTTGGTGAGACCAACTCCAGTGACGCCACAGCTCTACAAACATTTGGATTAAGGCTGACAATAGTAACAACAATTGCAACGATATACTGTAATACCATCATAAAAATAGGTTCAAGTGGAGAAAAAGTAGGTCTCTGAACAATTTTGGGAGGCTGCCCTAGTCTTCAAAGACATGCAAATGGAAAAGGTTAACCATTTACTCTGTTCAAGGCAAAAGCCTTTCTGTATTTCTATTCATTCTCCAAGGTCCATAACAGGAAAACTGTAGAGCTTTAGGGCTCCTTCCTTACCTGTCAGAGAGTCAATTACATCATGCCAAACTGGTGGTAATGGGCAAATTAAAATTTGAAACTTAGCATAATGTAGTTTGTGTGTTTAACTGGAAGAAGATCGTACAATGTCCTCCAACATTTCACAGATCCAAATTAAAGCACCTGCACCCATGCAATGCCATAGTGTGGTCAATATGGCAAGTTAATAACAAAGAGGAAAAGACAAGCTAGAAGAGACTGCAAGAATTTACTCTTCTCAGGACCTATTGGGGAGGACAATATTGCATTCCTGCTGAATTTTGAGGTCAAACTACTTTTGCACTTTGAAATCAGTTTGAAGCAACTGAAGTAAGCTGAAAACAAAGGGAAGAAGGGGGAAAAACCTGGGACATTTTAAAAGCAGCTGAAAAACTGAGACAGCAAATGATTAATTGGAACTGTCCTGCCAAACCAGGATATGATTTATACACTAATAAAAAACAAAGTCCACAACTGAACACAGATATAGCTGCACATATTGATATCAGTGAGATTTAATAGCACAATTTACGCTGGATTATGAGCAGCCAGCAAGCCCATCATATAAATAAGATGGCAAACTGGGTAACATGCAGAGTGTGAATCTGAGCAGAACCTTCTTGTTAGTTGACTATCTTTCAAGATATACCAGATTTAGAGGACTTGTACACATCCATCTTTCCTCTCACTCTCTCAGGGACAAAGAGACTTCTTTAGATCTGCAGAATCTAATTTGGCTTTATGGGACCTTACCATACATCAACTGGATTTGTTGTTGTTGTGTGCCTTCAAGTAGTTTCCACCTTATGGTGATTCTAAGGTAACAAACATTTAAGGACCCATCCACACTGACATTTTTGCATCAAGGAGATCTGGGGTCTCCTTGGCAATGACACACCAAATTGATCAGTTTCATAGTTCCTATTATGTTTATCCTGATCAAATTGCTCCTTGCTATTCACATTGGAGGAGGGGGGAGGTGGCGATGGCAGCAGGGAGAGGGGGCAAAGAAGAGGAGGAAGGAGGAAGAGGAAAGACGTGGTGATGGTAGCAATTAGGGGGGCGGGGAAGAGGAGGAAGAGGAGGGACATGGCGGAGGCAGTGAGAGAGATGAGGAGGAAGGAGGAAGAGGAAGGGAGGAGAAAGAGCAAGGGAGTGGTGGTGGTGGCAGCAGTGAGGAGGTGAGGGAGAGGAGGAAGGAAGAAGAAGAGGAGGGATGTGGCAGTGGCAGTGAGGAGGGGTGAGGAAGAGGAGGGAGGAGGAAAAGAAGGAAGAAGGAAGAAGAGGGATGTGGTGGTGGCAGCGGCAAAGGGAAGGTGAGGCAGAGGAGGAGGAAGAGGAGGGACGCAGTGACGGGGCAACAAGGAAGGAAGAGGAGGAAGGAGGTAGAGGAGGGATATGGCAGCTGTGGTGGTGGTGGTAAGGGGGTTGACGAAGAGCAGGGAGGAGGAAAAGGAGGGAGGAAACGGTCAACATGATCCAGATCAATCTGGTAGTGCATTCTCACTACCAAAGATCCGGATGGTTGCAGGACCCCAAAAAAGAACGTGTATGCAACCCGGTGCCAAATGCAATAACCTGGGTTCTACACCAGGTTATTTTATAGTGTGAATGGGGCCTAAGGTGACATTATTATTGGGTTTTCTTGCAAGGTTTGTTCGGAGAAGGTTTGTCATTGCCTTCCCTTGAGGTAGAGAGCATGTGATTTGTCCAAGATCATCCAATGGCTTTCATTGGATGATCTTGGACAACACTCAAACCACTGTGCCACACAGGCTCTCTGGAACCTGGTCCAAAAGAAATGTACTTAAGAATTAAAGAAGTCTGAACCCAGGAATTTGCTCAGATCAGTGGAACTAAAGGAGCCCACACAAAATTACATTCTTTGTTACCCCCTCCTTTTCCATTTCACATAGGACTTTATCACATGGGGAAAATCAGGGGTTTCAATGGACCTTATCCTATGATAATCACTCGATTGTGGTGAAAATTTTCATATGATGTCACAATTAAAAAGGACTTATCCCAGCAATATCCAGGTAATAACCACCAACAAACCATTCACGGGGAAATCTCATGAATGATTTGTTCCTGGTTATTACCTGGTTATTGCTAGGATAAATCCTCTTTAATTGTGATGTGTGTGAAAATCTTCAACACGATCATAGTTTAACCTCTCGATTTCCTCCCGATTTCCCCCCAAGTGATAAAGTGGTCAGTTCAGTAATACAGTATAATTCAGGGCAGGGGAGAGAGGCTCGGGAAACTTCTGAGCACCAGAAATCCTTTCCGATCTATTACAACTCACCCAGAGATCCCAACAGATTCTAGCTTTTTCTGATTCATGTCCTAAACTGTGTGTACACCATTCTAGGGTAACTGAACAAATGTTGAATAGCAGCTGTATTCTACTCAGAATCCTTTATTCCACATGTACCAGTGGAAGTGTCTTCATATTTGGCTACCTTCTCTCTTTACTGTTTTAGTCATGATTCCCAGATATCCATTGAACATTTGTGCCAAAGGATCCTGTCAGTTCCCTAAATGCTCTTGTTGGGATAATTGCTGGCCTGACTTTGTAAGGCCTGAGGCTTTCATGCGCTGCTGTATTCTAGGTGAGTCCTGCTCAGAATGTTCATATTTCCCATCATCTGTGTACAGTGGCAGTGTGGCAGGAAGAGCTCTTCTGATGGGAACAAAAGAAAAGACTCCAGAGTTGTATACAAACATTTATTTATTTATTTACATACTTATTTTACATTTCTGCTTGCCTTTCCACTTTAAAAAAAGCACTCAGAATTACTAACCCTGGGAAAAATGGATGAAACAATAAAACCATCAAACCATAATCTTGTGCATTGCAAGCAGATTTTTTGTGTGTGGAACAAACTGCTCAGCCATAGGGCATATCCAGACTGGCCAAATGTGCAAGGATGTGTGGTTTGCATCGCTCTACTTCACTGCTTTCATTTTGGGATCCACATGGTAACTATGGGCCTGTGCGGACCGGCCATTAAGGTCAGCTTGGGGGAGGAGTCAGGGTGTGGCATCCATACGATGCATGACTTGGCTCTGCCCCATGGCAGTGTGATGCTGTGTGCCACACCATGTACACTGTTTAGATGACACAGCGCCAAAGGAGCACTGTAAAGCCTCAGCACAGCAGCTACGGTGCCCTTTTGCACCCAGGAAAGGCCAGATTGGGGCCGTGGTGTGCAGTTGATATGGCCCAGATCTGGAGAAGATGGAGGTGGCTGCAGGGCTGCCCCTTAGGGGTGGTCTGCACAGCCCCTATATTCCTGCATCAGAGGCAATGTCAGGACCATCTCCTGATCTGACCTCTGAGACCTCTAAAAGCCAGTCAGCTGTCCCAGACAATGGAATTTTGTAGTGCTGGCAAGGATTATACAGAATCATAGAGTTGGAAGGGACCCCAAAGGACATCCACTTCAACCCCCTGCCAAGCAGGAAGACATCATCCAGACTTTGTTTTAAAAAACTCCAAAGAAGGAGCCTCCACCAAACTCTGAGGCAGTATGTTTCACTGTTGAACGGCTCTTAATGCTAGGCAGTTCTTCCCAATGTTTAGCTGCAATCTACATGACCAACTCTCTCCAAACAGCAAGTGATGGTGTGACAAAGAATTGTGATCAGGGTTCCCTGTCCAGTATGACTCCAGGGAAACTGGTCACCCTCCCATGAAGAGAGCTATTCTATTCTATTCTATTCATTTTAATTTTAAAAATATCTCAAGAACTTTAGGACTCCACTGGAATTCAAAGCTTGAAAAGGCACACTGAGCTACAAAACCTGGGAAAGTTCTTTTTTTTAAGACTTCAATTCCCAGAATCCCCCACCCAGCATGGCTATGGGTTGTGCTGGGACTTGTAGTGCCAAAATATTTTTTCTAGGGTTTGTTCATGGCCTTGGATGCCATGAACATGTAGCAGAAATGCAAGCCAGCCACTAATTGCAAACCAACTCTAGCAACATAAATATTACAAGAAAACTGTTTGCTGTGTTTCCAAGAAATGCAAACAATTTACCAGAGACAAAGCAAAATGAATAAAAGGGTCACTTGTTCTTAACAAGATGTGACATCCTAAAAATGGCTGAAACTTAAGCTGGAATCTGTAGTGGCAGCTGGTATACTTCAATTCTGCCATTTGGGGCTTTTTTGTGTGAAAAAAATTGGAGCCTTTCACGGGGGGCGGGGGAGGCAAGCCGTTGGACATTAAGAGACAGGAAATGAAAGACAATTAGAAAGAGTGCATGGTAGAGCCCACAGTTGCTCTGCATGCAGAAGGCCCTCAGTTCAATTTCTGGAATTTTACAGTTAAAAGTATCTAAAGGGCTTGAGAGCCTGCCCTAAAAGGGCAGGTTGTAGGCGTCTGTTTTTGCTCCTCAGGGACGCTGCAGCAGCCAAACCTCATGGCCTCCCTTGTACCAAAAAGCGGGTTCTTTTTGGTGCACATGGCAGATGCCATGATTGCACCATTGTCACACTGTCACATGTTGATGATGCAAGCATGGCACCGTGGCCCATGTGGACAGGAGGTCACCATGATGGCGGCGCCATTACATACTAGGGTTTGGGAGCGTGTGGTCACTCTGGTATCGCACCCTAGTTTTGGCCCCAGGGCACCACAAAGCACCCATTTGTACTGGGCCTAAAGTATGTCAGGTGGCCTGCAGTGCGACAAACCTCTGCCTGAGATCCTCAAAAACAGACACAAGTTTCAGTGGACAATACACATCTTTTCTTTTCTGTTTTACTTAATGGATTGCCATGATCATGCAATTATCCTAAAAATAAAAATAAATACAGGCTGAAAGGCATGCTGGGAAGGGCATAGGGCAGGGAGGTTAGGCTGTGGAGGCCAGTTTACAGAAGACAGAGGCTGGGGCAAAAACAGCACTGTGGAAATTTGGAAGAGTTGTGTGCTAATGATTGTCTTCAGCTTGATACTTTGGGTTTCCTACAATAACGTAATTGTAGCACCTTATGAGTCTGGTGTGATAAAGCCTAGTACATGCAGCTCCAAGATATTGGTCATTTAACAATTCCCTCAGTTGTAGCGTCACTTGAAGAGACTGAAAAAGAAAATTAAATCAGTTCTGGAGGAGAAGAAGAAGAAGAAGAAGAGGAGGAGGAGGGGAAAAACCCAAACCAGTTCTGGAAAGAACAGTCACAGCAATTAATTTAAAGCACATGAGAAAAACACATATCTTGGAAGGATGAAGGAAGGAAGAATTAGCCACAGCTGTCTTTTCCTTTGTTTATAGATACAAAAATTAGACAAACCACTGATGCAACAAGATTGAGGGATTCTCAGGTTTAATATAAATTTGATACTGACTAAGCATGTGTTAGAGAAAGAGTGCTTTTGTACATAACATATCAATTAGTCTCTTGCTATCCTGAAACTAACATACATCTCCATCTTTCCTGATACTGATGTATTCCCTTCTGGGTTTTCCCCCACCTAAATGAATAATTTGTGTGACTGCAACCACCCACAGTCCAATGAAGTTTGTACAAACACTGGAGGAACAACAGGAGAAGAAAATCCAGCTTGGGGGCACCATCTGAGGCCTCATTCCCACTCGCCCATTTGCCCTGGATAGAATTGGGCAGATCCGGTTGCCCCCATATCGAATCTGCTCGGAAGGAAGTGCCCACTACCCTTTACCTCGATCGGGACAATTTGCCCCTCTGAAGTTCACATTTGCAGTACTGCTTCAAAAATGGAGCCTCCTTTGTTGTCAATCAAATTCATTTCCGCTTTCGTCAAAGGTGACATATCCTACAGCCACTGGCCAACCAAATGGGTGCTTTCCCCCTTCTTTAAAAAAACAAAACAAAACTGGCGGCAGTGTGCACATATTCTGTCAACTTGTCAAATTTAAAAACCTCCAGGTGTGTGTGTTGTGTGTATTTGGGTCATTACAGATTATGGCAACCCTAAAACATCCTGGGGTTTTCTTGGCAAGATTGGTTCCAAGGAGATTTGCCATTGCCTTTCCCCTGAGTCTGAGAGAGTGTGTCTCCCCCAAAGTAATAGGTTTCCACAGCCTTCCAGTCTCTTGCCTTCCCTTTGCTTTCAGCCCAGCATTTCCTCCTCTTTGGAACCTCTTCCCTTCCCTTCGCTTCCAGCCCAGTGCCACCTCCAAAGCCCTTGCCTTCTCCCCCCCTCCATGCCATCCTCTTCCCGTCATAACAACAACAACACCTCAGAATGCCATCTCTGCATCCTCTTGCTTTGCTTTCCCTCTGATTGCCTCTCCAGAATGCCTTACATACACATATACATATGTGTATGTAAAGCATTCATGCATTGTATCAGTTTGCCAAATTTAAAAGGAAACACATTCGCACATTCTGTCACACACACAAAAAAAGTAATTAAAAAAAGCCACTTGCAAAGTGAGGTGCTGTGCTGGCAGCAAGCAAACAAAAGGGAAATGTAGCACAAGCAGACACATTCTATCAATATGTATCAACCTGTAGAACAAGCATTTACATAATCTGTCAAAAATAAAATTACAAAAAAGAGAGAGAGAAAAAGCTGCCTGTGAGAGAGGAGGCATGTTCCGCCCTCTGCCCTCCCTCTGCCCTAATTCCTCCCCTGAACTTGACCCAAGTATGACCGGGGCCAAGTTCACATTTGCCGGGACCTGTTTTTTCTCAAAAGATACAGGAAAAACTCTGCTTTCAAAAGACCCGTGGCAAGGGGCATTTGTCCCTGAAAGGGTGTGCAAGCCTCAAATTCGAGTGTAAAAGAACCAGCACCAGTATGAACTTCCCACTTTTAATCTGGTTTCTGAACTGGGGTAAAAGGTAGTCTGAATGGCCCCTGAGAGTGGCATTTAGATGCTTCATGTTCTGATGCTGTCCCCAAGCCAGTGTCACACCGCCCACCTGACCACACAGAGGCCAGCTTTGCAGCACTCTGATGGTGCAGTGTTTATATGTCACATGCCACAGAAGTGCCGCAAAGTCATGGCGGTGGAGGGAAAGCTGCCTTTTTGCCACTTCTTTTTGTACCGAAAAAAGCCAGAGTGGGCCATGGGGTGTGGTTGCGGTCTGTTTTACCCCTTAGTTTCAAAGATGCCAAAAATCCCTTTGCATATTAATTTTCCAGACTAACATGGCTATGTCTTTGTATACTACTAGATGTGATTGTGAGGTAGTCAGGGTTCATCATGCTCCACAAAATTAGGAAGTTATCTTTGGTAATTGATTATAGACTGAAAAAGCTAACTTGAGGCTATAGTACTTTGGACATATCATGAAATGACATGACTCATTAGAAAAGACGATAATGCTCGGTAAAGTGGAATGTAGTAGGAAAAGAGGAAAACTACATTACAGGTTGATTGACACAACCAATTAAACCACAGCCCTGAGTCTGTAAGATATTGGCAGGTCTGTTAATAATATAGTGTTTTAGAAGTTTCTCATTTGTAGGGTTGCCATAAGTACACGCTGACTTGATGACAATTAAGAACAAAAACAACAACTTTGGTAAGTGGAGCACATATGCAGTACTGCACATTTAGCAATTCAAAAAATAATGTTAAAAATTCACCATTGCCCAAAGAAGGTCAACAAAGCTGCTGGGGAGGGGCAGTGTGAATCTTTGGGTATATCTGTATTGTAGAAATAATACAGTTTCATGTCACTTTAACTGCCATGGCTCCATCCTACAGAACCTTAGGATTTGTAGATTTGTGAGACACCACCACTGGAAGAGAAGGCTAAAGACTTTGTAAAACTATAAATCCCAGGATTCCATAGGATGGCGCTACAGTAATTAAAGTGGTGTCAAATTGCATTATTTTTACAGTGCAGATGCATCCTTTGCCTCTGGATTATTTATGGAGAGATATACACCTGTTAATTCAGTACAGGCTGAGTCTCCCTTATTCAAAATGCTTGGGACCAGAAGTAGTTTGGATTTCAGATTTTTTTGGATTGTGGAATATTTGCATATACATAATGATAGTGGTACTCAAACTTTCCCCCCTTGTCCCCTTATATCTATATGCCAGTGTTATTCCCCCCCCCCCCTCGCTGGAGTATATGAATAAAAATATTTTGTTTATGTAATGTGTGTGTGTTCCTTTACACATTTATGCATATTCATATTTTAACTTTTTATCAGGAAATAACATCATTCAAATTAGAACAGTCTTCAATATTCAGCTCAATGCACATATACATTTTACACATAAAGATGTTTGGAAAGAGGAGTAGGAGGAGGGATCAAAGCCTCAAAGTCTCATGCCCCCCCCCCCCCAGAGTAATTTTCACTCTCTTTCACTATTTGAGAACTACTGCATAATGAGATATCTTGGAGATGAGACCCAAGCGTTAGCATTAAATTCATTTATGTTTTGTATACATCTTATGCACATAGCCTGGAGGTAAAATTATGCACAGTATTTTTAAATAATTTTGTGGATGAAATAAAGTTTGTTTACACTGAGCCATTGGAAAGCAAAGGTGTCACTATCTCAGCCATCTATATAGACAATTTGGGATTTTGGAGTATTTTGGATTATGGAATTCCACATAAGGGAGACTCAACCTCTATAGCTGTGATGGTGAACCATCATGCTATTTGGCCCGGCACCCAGTGAAGAGAAGGTGAAACAGGTACATGCACCTCTTTTTCCTCTTCCCAGACCCTTCTTGGCCTCTGACTGCCTTGCCAGAGACAGCTGGAGGCCAGGAAAGGCATGGGGGGGGGGGGAAGGAGAAACAGGTGTATGCTGCTTCCTTCTCCTACCAGACCTTTCCCAGCCTCTGGCAGCCTCTCCGAAGGCAGCTGAAGGCCAGGAAAGGCACAGGGGGAGAGATCCCAGCTTGGACGTCCCGCCTCCAGAGGGCAGAAGTCCCACTCTTGGAGGATGGAAGTCCCACCCACAAAGGGCAGAAGTCTCACCCCCTGGCACCGGGTAACACCTGGTGCCAGAAAAACTTTTAGTTGGGTCACTCGACCTTGAAAAGCTTCCCCATCACTGCTCTATAAACTTCAATGTAATAGGATAAATGGGGAATAGAATTCATGATAGACCATGGGTTAGAATTTAAGAATAATAATAATAATAATATGTTTTATTTATATACCGCTATTCCAAAGATCATAGCGGTGAACAGCAAGTAAGCTAATTAGCAAGTAAGCTAATTTGCCCCCAACAGTCTGGGTACTCATTTTAGCGACCTCGAAAGGATGCAAGCCTGAGTCGAGCTTGGGCCCTTTTGCTGGTCTTGAACTCGCAACCTTGTGGTTTTGAGTGAATGGCTGCAGTACAGGCATTTAACCACTGCGCCACCAGGGCTCCTTTTGTAATGTGCATTATGGGGAGATCACAGCAATTCTAACCTTTGTGCTCTTGATGGCAAAGCCATCAAGGTGTGGAGCTGAAGTTTCATTACACTAGAAACATTCTTGTTCATAAAATACCCTTTGTACTAGTGAGGGAACTTTGCTTTATTCACAGCACCTGAGCTTTCCCAGATCAGAGTGAAAGGAGGCAATGTTGCCCCCTGGAAATTAACTGATGCAAAGCTTTCAAAACACACATCATAGTCTATCTGGAAATCACCCAGTACTTCACAATGTGAAATCACAAAACCCAACTATTTCTTAGCAGCCTTTCAAGAGCATAATCTTTCTCAAGTCACCCTAAATTTGGGGAACTTAATGAAGCCTTTGAGAGCTTAATGAACCATGATTCTCATCAATCCTCACTACTAACCAGGCTGGCTGGGACTGATGGGAATTGGTGTCCAACAATATCTGGAGGTCTCAGATACCCCACCATACAACCTAAACAAAAAATAATTATATTAATGAAATCACCATCGACAATCTCCCACCAGTCATACCAGCTGCAGCATTCCATACTTTCCAACTGTCCCAATTTGGCAGTGACAGTCCGGATTAATGGTCTGTCACCACACTTTTTAGCTGCTTCTAAAATGTCCAGTTTCTCTCTCTCTTTCTTTCACTTTACTCCTTTGTTTTCAGCATACTACATTTGTTGCAAACTGAGTTCAAAGTGCAAAAGTAGTTTGCACTCCATTAACTCAGCAGGGGTAGAGAATAAGGGAACAAAATATTACCCTTCCCAATAGGCTCAGGCAAAAGCAACCTGTTGCAGCTTCTCCTAGCTTGTGTTCTTTCTCATGAATAATGTTTGCCACCTGATGGCATCTTGATGTTGCTGGTTTTCATCTGTTAAATGTTGGAGGATATGGGATTCAAAGATTTGTGGCCTCCAAAAGTAATTTTTCCAAGTTCTGCTTGAATGTTATACTTTCCATGTTCTATAAGATCAGTATAAGATGGCCATTTTTCCCAAATTGTTCTGAAGGGGAATAGGAGACAGTGCAAACTCACACATGTAGCCAAGAGGATTTCCCCAAAAGAGCAGGAAGCAAGACTGGTGTTTGAGCACTGTCATTTCAGGACTGTCATCTTTTCAGCTCATTCAAGCCAGGCACCTGGCTTGTCCATCTCACACACTTTCCATTCTCACACGCATTCCTTCTTGTCCTGCTAATTGATACTAAGAACAGGTCCCACATTAACCCTGTGCTCCTGGGAGCCATAGTTTAAGTTCACCCTTGTTCTGAATTTAGTGGTATTGTTGCTGCAGGAGACCTTTAAAAATGGGTGCTGTTCTCCTCACCCTCACGGTGTTACTCTATTTTGTTTGTACTGAGAAATATTGGCTGCTCTTTTGCAAGTAAGCAGGCAGCAGTGAGAGATTGCGGCAGTAGTTTCGACAGTACAGCCTTTAATTGGGCTGCCATGAAACAAAACATAAACAAGTTGATCCTGTAAGCAAAGCCTGGATTCCAGCTCCTAGTATACTAGTTCTAAGCAACCAGCATAAATATTGCTGCAAGGCTAAGCTCTAACCCTGGAAAGGAGTAGAACAGGGCAACTCCTTCTTAGCAAAATGCACACATCTTATTAGTAAGATTTACAATAGAAATACCTGAAGAGGATTTGGGGACTGTAGTCTAAAATGTAACTTTTCCCAGGCTCTGCACCAGGCTTCAGCTGTATGTGAGGCCCATTTCTTCAGCTGCACTGCTCTTTTGTGTGTGTGCATGGGAGATCTAGTAAAACAGTTCATATTCCACACAGGGTTTCATTCCCAATCCTCCAGCAGTGAAAAATAAGAAAAGAAGAATAACCTTGCTAGATATGATCCAAGCCTATTTAATCCAGTCTTCAGATTCCAGCCTGAGTAAACTGGATTCATCTGGGTCCTTGCAAGCTGGACATGGTTGGGTTCCCTTCTTTCATGTTTTATTCCCAACAGTTGGCATTTAGGCATAGAGATTGGAAATGTTACTTTTTTGGACTAAGGCTCCCAGAATTCTCCTTATCTTCTTTTAATGTTCTTCTGCCTGTGCTCTATAAAACCTTCCTTGCTCTCGTGCCCTCTAGATGTGCTGGACTGCAACTCCCATCCCCACCAAGTAGTCCCAGTAGCCATGCTGGTTAGGAATAATGGGAGTGCTAGTCCAGCATATCTGCAATGGGTTCAAGAGAGCCTCCCATGTTGTTTTGTGGCATCTTTTCAAAAGTGAGACAAAATAAGCAACGTTAATTTTTAAGTCCAGCATTCTCACCAGCTCAACTTGTATATGAGAAAATTATGAGTTTTTCTTCTGAGGAATAATATCCTTCGAGTGCATGTCTAGAGGAGTGGTACAAAACCTCCCAGTCACTTGCACCACTTAATTCCAGGATAGCATTCCCTAGGGAAATAATAGGGAATCCCAAACACCATTTCCTATGGAAAGGCTTAAATATGAAAAGAGCTTCAACAACTAGCTGCTCCCAAGTCCGAACCATTTCCTCAGGAAATGAAGACTAATGGTATCAGAAAGTCTGCTCAGTTCCTCACTTCCTCACCACCGGAATCTTTCTTCCTTTCTGCTTTGTCTGGAACGATGTGAAATGTAAGCATGAATCATGTGTTGTAGGAGGGGGGACATAAATCCCAGCACCCTCAGCCATGAGCTTGTTCCACTCTTGACATAAGTTTCAGAACTTAAGTAAGAACAGGGGCCGCATCAGATCCCTTTCCTCACTGGAGGAGACAAGCAAGTTCCTTGCATGTAAGAAAGAAAAAAAGGTTTCTTTCCAGGTTAAAGGGAAGGTTTACAAATGCAGCTATTGTTTCACTGCACCATAGCTTCCACTTCCTAATCCTAGCTACAACAATGAGGGTTCGAAGGTGGACATTGAAAAAAAATTCACAAGGTCCTGCAAAATAGCATTGTGAAGTTGGTTTGCATTTACAGGTTAAAAGGTGTGTGTGTTTCCTTTGTATTTTGTTGTTTACTGTACACTTTCTCTGCTTTGGCTGTAAAAGAAGGGGGGGGAACCCTCTAAGAGTATAAGAACACAAATTTAATAGTTGAGGAAGAAGCCAAAGAAGAGGAGCAGGAGGAGGAAAATATATTTGTTGTGGTTGTTGAAGTAGTTAGCTGGTTATACCTCACTGATTCCTAGATTCTTGGATGGAATTCTACTCAAAGATGGTCCAAAATTCCAGTGAGTAACTAATGGTGGACTGTGAAACTGAGAATAATTGTTGTTGTTGTTGTTCTTTTTTTCTTCATAAGGTACAGTTAGAAGCAATCTACAGTGGGACCTTGATATCCACTGGGGTTCGGTTCCAGGACCACCTGTGGATACCAAAATCTGTGGATGCTCAAGTCCCATTAAATATAATGGATAGTAAAATGGTGCTCCTTATATAAAATGGCAAAATCGAGGTTTGCTTTTTGCAATTTATATGTTTTATGAATATTTTCAAGCCATGGATGCTTGAATCCATAGATTAAAAATTCTGTGGATACAGAGGGCTAACTGTACCAGGAAACACTAGGATCAAGGAGAGAACAGAGAGGGAGGGGGGAAAGGCATCCTCATCCTCCAGAATTACCACTTTCTGCTCCCTCAGATGAGAAAGGTGAGCAACTGCAGAGGATCTGGGGGGTAATTTTCTGCTTTTGACACAATCTAGGCCACACAGACTGCAAGCAATGAAAAAAGCAGAAACAAAACCAAAAGTTAATCAGTGTGTGGAGAGGGGCCTACAAGCTATTTAAACTGTGGATCACCACTCTTGGGGGTTCATAGAAGGGGCAATATGCACACACTTGCACACACCATCTTTTTTTTGTTAGAAAAGCATTGATTGGATAAGTCTGAAGTGGTTGAAGGCCAGAAAAACAATCGTTAGGGACAGATGCAGCCCCAGGATCACACTTTGCCCATCTCTGCAGGCAGAAGGTCAACAGGTAGTTAGTGGAGCCTTATCCTGCTCCCCCCCCTCCCCCGGGGCAGACATTGAATTTATGGTCATTATGTGATAGGTTCTTATTTTTCTCAGAGCCTGGAAATGTGAATTGCTGCATTTCTGTCTGCTGTGCACCTGTTAAAGGTGCAGGAGCCCTGCCAGCAACAAATAAGGGGCAGGGGCAGTGTATGTACATGAGACTCCTTATGCTGATGATTAGATCTGACTGGGGAGACTTTCAGATGCCAGCTGGGATGCCGAGAGAAGATCTTAATCAGTGTTTCCAGGAGTGGAATCACATCATCATGTCCCCATTAACCTTTTTCACACCTGGGTTTAGTTTTTGTAAACTTTTCACTTGCCTGGCCCCACAGTGGGACATTTGGTATCCCGTATGAAATGTGTGGGTAGCTGATGACTACAACACTGGATGAACAGAGTACCAAGCGGAACTGAAGGCAGCATCTTGAAGCCACACATATCATTTAGAAATCAAAGTTGGCTGTCTGGTCCATAAGGGGGGAAAAGTCAACTAATATGCCTTTACTAGGCTAGTCAAATGGTTTTTCTTGTCTGATGAAGTGTTCTGGGGACATCAAAACCTTGCATGAATTTTTGTATCTGTTTAGTTGGTATTACAGTAATAATAACAATATTGGAATTTGCTTCTGGCATTGGTACCAGCTTACCCAGATGATAGGGGGAACACAAAGGACATTTTGACGCTTGAGGTTTGTACTGGATTTTGAGGTCCCTTGCACTTTGGATGGCAGTGGTGCTTGAGTAATGTCAGAAACCACATTACTGTTGTCGCAGTTTGCAAAAGAGGTAGAACCTGAAACATTAGTTTAAACAGCCATTTTTGGCAGTTATAGTTCAGAGGCCTCAAAGTAACTATTTACTGTTATATTATAATTTAAAAAAAAAAAAAGCTGCTGCCTTCTTATTAACCAAAACAGTAACTTGTTTCTTTGTTGCTTAGAAAACATGTAAACATTTGTTTATTAGTTACTTTTTAAAATAATCTGAATGCTATAAGCCACTCATCTGTAGTACAACAGACATTCCTCCTATCTAGTTTTCCATTCCCTCAGCACCCCAACAGAATAAAAGGCAACAACCAAAGGAGCCAGCCCTTGAATCTTATTAAAGTCCTCTGTCATCCTGTAGTGAAGCCATACCTCAGAACTATGGAAGTTACCATTGCCATTGTACTACAAAGGGAGTGTCATTTCCCCACAACTAGATTATAACTCTGTTATATTACTTTTGTAGATCAATGTAACATAGTCAAAGCTTAGTCGTTGGAGAAAAAATTAATTAAAATTAACTAGTTATTTGTAACTAGTTACTCCCAAATTCTGAGGTAATCTTGGCTTCAGGAGCAGCCACATTAATAGTTCATCTTCAGTGACATGCAGAAATCTCACATTACCTAACTAGCATGGGAAAAAGCTGCATTACCATGGTTCCTGTATTAGAAATATAAGATGAAAATGGTGCCTGAGTGCACATTTTTTTACTGTTAATGTGGGAAGTGGGGCATTTACAACGTAAGTAACTATTCTGATCATTGTAGGCATTGCAAAACTGATAAAATACATTTAAAAGCTACCATAGACACGTTTACCTGGGGGAAAAGATCAATTGAAGGGGTCTTAATTCCATTTAGGCATTCATAAAGAGAGGTCAAAAACTTAACATATGAAAAGACAAAAGGAGTTTGTTGATCCACAGGGAGAGGCGGGAAATATAAATTATTATTATTATTATTATTATTATTATTATTATTATTATTATTATTAAAATCCCTTGGATTTCCAGAGATACTATTTTACTGTGCAGCCATGCCTTGTGGACAAAGCACTAGGACTTTTTGTCTAGCAGGGACTAGCAGGAACAACTAGCAGGGACAATGAGGAGGGGTTTCTCTATCCTCGCTGAAGTTAATTCATGAGTGAAAACTGTGTGGCCCATGGAGGCTATGGAGAGTTCCATACAGCCCATGAACTCTACCAAACCACAGGAAAAGCATTCTTTTGGTGGAAAATACACCAAGGGGGAGGGATTTCTTTGGTCCTTTAATTGGTCTCAAAGGCCTGTTACAGACGGGCGTAAAGTGCATCCTGGGGATGTACTAGGGTTAGGGAAAGTGCATGCCTTATGCACGCACCAAATACAAACCCCAGGATTCCATAGGATGCAGCCATGGCCATTAAAGTAGAATTATAGTGCTGTAACCGTGAAGTGTGAAAGGACCCTGGTCACTTGAAACTGCATTTCCAGGCAATGATGTGGCCTCCAAGCAACTGACGAAGCTGAAATTGGCCTGCCAAGGCTTGAAATTATGCCGACCCCTACTTTAACTGCAGTACTCACTGTGTTTGGGACGAAAATGGATTTTCTGAGCAGCCATATATAGTAATGAGTAATCCCGGTTATAAAATATAATATATAAAATATGTGCATCTGAGTATAACTCACTTATGAACACAGACACACAAAGGAAACTAGACAGCTGGTTGCATTTTGGGCAGGGAAGCATGGCTGTGGGGAGGAACCAATGATGTGTGAGTGCCTGCACTTCAGTAATTACTGTTACATCACTATTTGTGTATATCTGAGATGACTACCTTTCTTAGTCAGCAATTCTGAGCTAAAGAAAAGCAGCATCTCTCAGTAGACTGATGTGAATCATACACAGTTTGCTTCAGATGAAACAAGGAAGATGGTTTGCTCAAATGACCACAGGAATGTGAAGCTGCAGGAGAATGAAGGGCTGGATGCTTCCCTTGCCTTTTCCATGGGCACCCCACAGAAAATGTACAATATAAACCATGGAATTCCCATCAGAACAACCGGAATATATATTTTTAAAAAACCAGATTGACCCCAAAACTTGGACACATGGGAGTGGGGGAGGGGAGTGAGTGCTCAAGCCTAGTAATACAGCTCCTTTTTCAAGAAGCCAGAATTTGGGTCAATAGAACCACCTAGTGGTTAAAGATCTGTCATTGCAGTTGCTGGCTCATATCTGAAGGCGAGACCTGGCTGGGTGTGTGGAGTCCCTCCTCTTGAGTACATGAGATCCCTGGTTATTATATACATTTTGTATAAATGCCCCCTCACTACCTTTCACACTTCCTACTTATGCCACATTTGTTATGGTTTTCTCAGCTTAATAATACGTACATCTATAATGGCTTCGTCTACTGTGCGGAGAATATTAATATGGCAAAGGCACCACACTAGAGTAGCAGCAGTATTTGAGGGAATAAAATAAAGAGAACAAGAATGAAGACATGTGAGAGAGCATTCTCTGCTATGGAACCCTGGTTGCAAAATTTCCTCCTCTCAGAGGGTTGGTGCCAACACTGGTATGATTCTTGTGCCAAGTCAAAACATGGCCTTCAGAGCCTAACTGATTTTATCTCATTGGTGCATGCACTATAGTTTGCACAATTTTAAATTGCTTCAAAAGATTTAAAATTATCTCATTTTAAGTGGTAAATGAACTGATATGCTTTTAGACTTTTAAGATTATTGTTACTGTTTAAATTCTAAAATATGGTTCTAAACTTGTTCTGAATTATTGTTCTAAATTTATCTTTTTGTACACCACCTTGAAATTACCAGATATACAGCAGGTTATAAATATTCAGAATAAAAAACCAAATAAATAAATGGGCTGATATTATTGGTAATAACCCTAATTTTCAAAATGTTGAGCAGATATCCTTCTCCAGAGAAAGGAGATCCTATACCTGTGGTGGGGAACCTATGACACATGTGTCTGCTCTGGCACATGAAGCCATCTCTGAGGGCACATGGAGACATTTAAAGGCATGAGAGGTTGGAAGAACAGGAGGAACTGTTCCTCCTTTTCTTCTACCTTCCCATGCCTTTAACCGTCTCCAGGGAAGTCCCACCCTGGAAGTCTCTGTCTCTGGGGAAGTCCCACTCCCCAGAGGTCCTGTCCCAGAAGTCCCACTCCCTGGAAGTCCCTCCCCCCCAGCACTGGGTGACACCCAATGCAGGAATACCATTGAGTTGGGCACCTGGTCTCTAAAAGCTTCACCATCACTGCCCTATACTAACTTCTTATTTTGAGAAGATCTCTCATCGGCATCAGTCAATTAAAGGTTATGTTTATTATTGGTCCCAAACATGTTGGAAAGTAGCACTGGTTCATTTTAAGAATTTGTCTGATACTTTTCCTTCCCTTGGAAGTACCAGTTCATTTGTAAATACTACAATGGATATAACTTAGCAGGAAGAACTGGACAATGCTTATGGTTCAGTATGCATGGAAGACTGGTGCTTGGAGTAAACGCAAGATCTTTCAGAGTAAAAGGAACAGGAACAATATAGGAACTCCATCCTATAATAGGTACATGCTTGGGAATGAGAAAAAAAAATAAGAGTCTGGGAGTGGAAAAAAATAAGGTCACCTTGAGAGTAGTTTACACCTGGTCAGAGAAGACATCTTGAACAGGATGAAGAAGGCTACAGTCTTATCCCTATTGTCCCCAGAAAACATATGGTGCTTGGTACAGGGGTTATTAACCTGAGATCTATGAACTGGGAGCAAAAAAAATATATATATTTTCTTTTTCCCTTCCTTCAGATTCATTCCTGTTCCTTTGAAAATGTTCCTCTCGCAGTGAATTCTATGGTAAGTATTTATTCTTTTTAAGTGTGGCTTATTTTCTCTGTTCTAGATTGATCTATGTAAATGCCATGCCATGCTAGGGTTAGGGACTGTGCAGTTGGTGCATGGTTCCTAACCCTAGTATCGCCTCTGCCATGCCCCTTTTGGCCTATCTGTCTCGGGCCTGAAGCTGCCTCATTGCCCAGTAAGTCAAAGGAATAAGTACCTATTGTTCTCCATCAGTGCATCTAAAGAAGTGGATTGAAATCCATAAAGTCTCATACTAAAATAAATCAGTCTTAAAGGTACTGCTATATTCCTTCCTTGCTGCTTCCTCTCTCTCTCTCTCTCTCTCTCTCTCTGTGTGTGTGTGTGTGTGTGCGTGTGTGCGTGCGTGCGTGCAGATGAATACAGTTTTCTCATTGAAATTTCCTAGACTACAGAGCATTGCTGCTGGTAACAGACTATGCAAAAATATAAATTGTCCTCTGAATATACTCATGTCTTTGCTCCTTCTGATTAACTTTTCTTTTTTGATCAGTCTCCTGGGAGCTCTGTGCTGATGAAAGCCAGAAAAGGTAGAACTAATGTCACTGAAGAGTGCCCAGCCCAGGCCCTATTTCACTATCCTGTGATCATTCTTTTCATTACAGTAATTTAATTTTGTACAAAAAGTTAAATTTGTACCAAAACCTAGGCAGAGGGAGAATTAAGACTTCCCCACTCCTGCAAGATGGTCCTAATCTGGATTGTACACTCTACTTTTGGAATAATAATAATAATAATAATACAATGATACAGAGCAACATGCTGCATATTTATCAGAACATGTAGTTTGACCCTGAAATTTTTCTGTTAGAGATTCAAAGACTTCTGACAGCTGTATTTCCCAGTGTTCCTTGGAGAAAGGGAATGACAACTAAACCAATCTTAAATGAATATGTGCCCTGCAATAACCACCAGCCTTGAAAACATAAATGCGATATTAAATATGGCATTGAACCATATTTTTCCGATGATGTTATCATAGGACCTTATCACACTGCAAAATCCCACTGAGAAACGGAATTTAAAGTAGATTTAAATTAGAAAAAACCCGCAAATGCAGGAAGTTTATCACACGACGTTTCACCAGACCAGAAATAATGTGAAAATAAAGTTAATGCAAAGAGGTGGAAAACGGAAGCTTTTTACTTTTGGGAAGTTCTGAAAGTAAAAAGCTGCCATTTTTCTCCCCTTTGCGTTCACTTTATTTTTCATAGGACCTTATCATAGGACTTCATCACACTGCCAAATTCCACTGAGAAATGGGGCTGGCAAAATGTTGTGTGATAGACTTCCTGCATTTGCAGGTTTTTTTCTAATTTAAATCTACTTTAAATCCCATTTCTCGCTAGTGTGATAAGGTCCATAGTTAAAATGCTTTGTTGGCATTATCCAATGATAAAACGTTCTCCTCCATCTTCCTTCTTCCTTTCCAGACCTCTCCCAGCCAGTTAACACCACTTCCCTCTATTCTGAATATTATTATTATTATTATTATTATTATTATTATTATTATTATTATTATTATTATTATTATTATTATTATTATCCTTTATTTATAAAGCGCTGTAAATTTACACAGCGCTGTACATACAAGATGATGTTAAAATCTTCTCCCCTCACACCAGCAAAATGGTGTTAAGTGACCATGAGGGGTCTGGAGCAAAAGAAGGAAGATTGAGGGGAGAAGGTTTTAACATCTGGTTCAGAATGGGGGAAACCAGAGAGAAGAGGTGTGAGGTGGCTGAGAGAGGGATGGGCAAAAGTGGAGGACCAACTCTAGCTGCATTACTTGAAAACCTGTCTCGGCTGCATATGGGAGAACAAGCCTAACTAGTTTTAGAGGGATTGTCCTTCTGCCTAACATGCCTGTTGCCTAACATTTTTGCTGTCCTTTTTCCCTCCAAGAAACAAATGTGTCCTAAGCCCTGGAGGCAAGTCTTGTCTGCTGCTCCAAGGAAAAAAGACACTCCCGGATTTCCTCTGGAGTTTTCTTCTACAGGAACAGGAACTTCATCACAGCCCAGAGTTGACATGGCTCTATCAATAGTCTGAAAAAAATAAACAAAATCAGAAATTAGAGCTATGATCCTGCCAATTGGTAATTTACAATACAAAAGAACATGCTTACAAGCTACAGTGGCAAAATTACACTCTGGTTTTGGGAAGAGGGTCAGGCCATGATTTTTTCAACTGCTCTTCAAAGTGTCCTTCCATCACTACAAGGGAAAGAAAGCTGTAGTTCATAAAAGAGTCTGCATGCAGGGTGGGTGGGGAGTCCAACTTTTCCAGGATACTTCAAACTTGAATCAGTTCCGGTCCTTGATGCAATGCTGTGATCATTCTGAACAGCTATGTAGGATCTTGCCTAATATCTACACAATTTACAAACATGATTCACCCTTATAAAAATAAATAGGCTTTGGTATAGTGAGGCTACAGAAACAGACATAATGTGATATATCTCATATGTTAAGGAAATTGTCTAGCTTGTTGATAATTGAAACAATAAGTGTAATACATCTGCTTTGTTGTTGTTTTTAAAACATTTTGGTATGAAGGGTCCAGAGCTTGGAATGTTACTTTTAAAAAGTAATTGGCTTCCCTTATAGCTCCAAGGCTCAAAATGTAGCCAGTATAACAATTGTTTAGAATTACCTGTTCCTGTTTCTTGAAAGTAAATTGAATAGTTAATTGTAACACTTTAGTTACAAACGTTTAGAAATATCTCTTTGCTTCCTTGTTTCTGAAAAGTAAATTGAATAATTCATTTTAGTTTGTTGTTTTGTGCATTCAAGTTGACAAAAGGTTTTCTTGGCAAGATTTGTTTAGAGAATGTTTGTCATTGCCTTCCTCTGAGGTTGAGAGAGTGTGACTTGCCCAAGGTCACTCAGGAGTTTATCACATGGGAGGAATTTCTCTTAATTTCGAATGAAAAGTAAGTGGGGCCAGAACACATTCACGTGAATTTGCTAGTTCAGTGTATTTACGTAAATTCGAATTGCATTCAAACTGACTTCCCATTGCCTGAAATCGCATGTGGTAGTCTATCACGCAATAATGTGAAACCCCATGATTGCGTTCGGACTGATTTCCCTTTGCCTGAAATTGCATGTGGTAGTCTATCACACAATAACGCTAAACCCCATGATTGCGTTCGGATTGCCATTGGATTATACTTCCAATTTCCCTTGTCTGATAAACTCCATAGTGAGGTCCCATGACTGAGCAGGGATTGAAACCCTACTTTCCAGAGTCCTAGTCTGGATTCAAACACTACACTGTTTTGCCTATATCTAATTTTAGCTACCTTTGAAACTGAAAAAATCCACCCTGAATGAATAGAAACTTGATTTCCAGTAGTCTAGTGCTCAAACCACTACAACACATTGGTTTATTAAGCTATTAAAGTTTTAAAATTCATTTCTAGTAGTATCATCCATGTAATTTTTTTTAAAAAAAAACTTTTTTATTATATGTTGTTTGACTTGTATTTGTACTTATATTGTAAGCTGCCCTTGGTTCCCATATTGAGAGAAAGGAGAATGATAAATAAAGAAACAGATAGGCAAATATATAAACAAGGCAGCAAATGTTGATAGGGTGTCCATGCTGACATAGGAGTTTATCAGACGTGAGGTTTTGGATCCTCAATTCCGCTAAGGAAGTGAAACAAACGTTGCGCAATGACCCTATAACACGATGTTCTACCACATTGCTTGCTTTTCCGTCATTCCCCCGTAATGTTATGTTAGTGCTACAATTGCGCAAAAGTTGTGATTTGCGTGATGCGAAACCATGCATAGCGGAACTTTTTACTACACCAGTGCCTTCATTTTGTCTTGAACATTTCGCATCAACATATTTGCGCATGCTCCTTGGAGTTTTTGGTGGCATCCTGCCCTTTGGGCTTCCGGGGGGGGGGGGAGGGGAGAAGCCCCTTTCAGTTTCCTGTTTCATGCGGGGCAGAAGAATGGGGCTGGAATGGATGACCCCTAGGGGTCCCCTAAATTTGCAGCCTCCTATGTGTTCTTGCAGGGCAGAGGAATGGGGCTGGAATGGATGACCCTTTGGGGTCCCTTAAATTTGCAGCCTCCTAGGTGTTCATGCAGGACAGAGCAACCCCCCTCCCCCAGGGTTGTCCTCAAAAAGGAAGGCCACCAGAAGGGAATGCGGTGAAAAAGCAGCCCAGCATCATGGGAACTTTGCAATCAGTAACATTTGCGTCGCTTTGTGTTGCTGCCTACCAAACCATTTCGCAACACATTTGCAAGGATAACAGGAGACAAAGGCCTGACTTCCCTTTTTTCCCGTAATGCCCAAAAAGGGGAGGAATGACACTAAAACTATGGGAGTGTTGTGCAACGGGCTCCCATAGAAATGAATGGCGTCTGGAAGAACATCGCGCTTTCGAGTTATTGTGCAACGTTGGTGACACTAACATTGTGCGATAGGCAGGAAAAATCGCCAAAAACTCGCGTCTGATAAACTCCATAGACTCAGTGTCAGTCTGAAGATGGGAAGCTGCCAGTGCTTCAGTGTTTTCAGGGAGATTTTGGCCCAGTACAAACGGGCATTTTGCGAACTAGTGCTAGATAAGGCTGGTCATTTACATGCCCAGCAGCGGCGCCATGGTGGTGTGAGCATCGTGCAGCGCCCAAATGGTGCTGGCAGGAAGTTATGCGATTGGGGCACGCACGCATGCCAATTGCACCCCTTCCAGGAAGCTGCTTTAGGCAGCTTCTTTTTGCTCCCGGGAGGGAGCGCATTGTTGCCGCGCCATTTGGTGGCAACGATGTGGGGCAAACAGGGGTGGCACGGAGATGTCCATCTGTCAAGCCTCTTTCTGTTTCAGAGAAAATCTAGAGGGTTCTATTGCAATGTCAGCCTAACACTTTAGTCAAGGAATGTGACCTCAAAAATACTTGGATCCTACATCCATCAGGATCACAGAGTAAAAGGGGGGAAGTTAAACTTTTCCTCATCTCCAAGGAATGCCTGGAACATAACTCTATTTGGTTCTGAGGAGCTGTCCTAATATTCTGAGGAAGAGGGGTTTGCTTTTATTTATTTATAATTCTGAGAGTAAGAGGAAGATTTGAGAGAGGAAAGAGATGTCAAAAGAACAGCAAATAAATAAAAGGGAAATATCTCTCTGTCTCTCTGTCTGTCTCTCTCTCTCTCTCTCTCTCTGGTCTAAATCTAACCAGGATTGTTCACACTACACAGTTATAGTGCTATGATTCCACTTTAATCACCATTTCATCCTATAGTATGCTGGGGTTTATGCTTTGATGCATCACTAGAGCTGTCTGAGAAGTCTAACAGCCGCTCCCTAAATTGCAAATCCCAGTCTTCCATAGGATATTGCCGTAGCATTTAAAGTGGAATTATAGCGCTATTATTAGGCAATGCAAAAGGGCTCTGAATAGAAAGATTAAGCTTCTGCCAGATGGTAACCTTCTCTTGATGCAATTCATTAGAATCTAGGATGGCTGAAGTAGGCCACCTTGGGAAGGCTCATCTTTCTTCTTCATCCATAGCTTGATAAGGAGAAGATGTGAGTGAGATCTACAGTAAGAAATTAGTGTGGGAACTGAGTCAAAATGTGGGAATAGAGATAATTTAACCCTATGAAACTGCAGGTTCCCCTAGAATAGTGATGGCGAACCTTATGAGACCGGGTGCATTCCTGCAGTGGTATTTCTGCACCAGGTGCTGGGGACTGGAGTTTAAGGGATGGGACTTTCGGGGACGGGACTTCTGGGGTGAGACTTCTGCCTTCCAGGAGCAGGACTTCCAGGGGGAAAAAACAAAAACCCTCTCTCAGTCCCAGGCTAGCAATAACACACACACACATACATACACACCCGTAATGAAACTTGCCAAGAAAACCTCATGATAGTTTCACCTTAGGGTCGCTATAAGTTGGAAATGACTTGAAGGCACCACACACAAGTCACACTGTCGCAGCCTCAGAGGACGGCAATGGCAAATCCCCTCTGATGAAGCTTACCAAGAAAGCCCTGTAATAGGGTTGTTTTAGGGCCACCAGAAACAACTTGAAGGCATGTTGAGGAGGAGGAGGAGGTGGTGGTTGTGGTGGTAATAGTGCCCCCTAGGGGACCGTGCTTCATGGGGATGGGACTTCCAGCCAACTGGAAGGGTTGGACATCTGGTCAGAAGTGGAGGGGCTTCCACCCAGAAGGGCTGCACCTCCCCTCCTTGTTGCAGCTCGGTTTTCCACAGGAGAACTGGGCTATAACAAGGAGCTGGGCTGGCTGGCTGCATGTGTGCACCTCCTTCCTCCTTTCTGTGGCAGCCATGTGCCCTCTCAGATGGCTTCGCGTGCCACAGATTTGCCAACATGGCCCAAGAAATCTGATGGGGAACAGGCATTTGCTGTTGTTGGTATGAGCCATTTTGTGTTCACCCTGTATGTTATGTTCACCCCGTACTTATGGTGATCCTAAGGCAAACCTCTCATGTGGTTTTCTTGGCAAGTTTTTTCAAGGGTTTGCTTTTTCTTTCCTCTGAGACGGAGAGTGTGACTTGCCCAAGGTCAGCCAGTGGGTTTATATGGCTGAGCCATGATTTGGTCTCCAGAATCCAATGCACAAACCATTATGCCATGCTGGTTATATATCTGTGTAAATAAATATTATGTCATAGAAATCTCATAAGCAACCACTGACTTCTTCCCAAGGACACTGAAACATCGGTAAGCACTGGAACCCCTCAAAGTGCACCCACATGGCACAAGTGTACATTTTCAATCCATTGTAACTGCCATGGCTCCATTATATGGGATCCCCTGGTGAGGGATTTATAATTTTCTATTTAATCCCTTTGAACTATAGCATTACTGCTGTACTGAACAGAAATCTATGTATCTCACAAGGCTACAATCCCAGGACTTCATAGGATGGAGCCAGGACAATTAAAATGGTAAATATATAAAATGGCAAATATATAAATAATGTGGATACACCCGCACACAAAGCAATCACTCTTACATTATTTCCTCTTCCACTTCTTGGACCATCCTAGCTGTACTGAGAGATAGCACCAAAACACTGCTATTTGTCAGAATTGTAGCCTATTATTTGGCAATGAACAGAGCTCTCCTCTTTCTACTTAGCCTCTGTGTGAAGACCATTGTAGAAGACAGCAGGGACATCAGGATGCAAAGAAGATCCACCTTCCAAGCTGCCCTTGCTACTGGTTGGTTTGAAATATTTTAATTAACTATCACTCTCTAATCTTGAACTAAAATAAAGATTCCTTTAACCATTTGCATTTAATAAAATAGAATTTCACTTCTTCTGTGGAGATTTGAACCCAGTTCTCCCAAGTCCTGGTCCAATATTCTAAGCACATTTTTATTTTGCATCAAATAAACAAACTAAGCTTTAGCACCATCCAGCACCGTGGGAAGCCCGGGAACACCTGGGGAGGCGAGGAGAGGTGTGTCAGTGGCAGCGGCATACTATAAGGCCGGCGTGCCAGTGACCTCCTCATCCCGCCCCCAACAGAGGCTCCTAGCGGACTCTGCTGCAGTTGCTGCTGCGCTGCTGCCATAGCGGCCCCTTTGGACTCTAAGAACTTGCGCAGCTGTGCACTCGGACGCCGCTGGCTTATTCCATCTCAGCCACAGGGGTGGGATATTGCTAGCTGTGCTTGCAGCTGAGGAATGACTTGGATGCTAGTCATCCTCTGCTTTAGCGTTTTTGTATTGCTGGGGGGAGATTCTATGGACATGGGGTGTGTACAGCTTGGAGAGGTGACTGGTGATTATGTTGGATTAAGTGGAGCACCTATTGGAGTAGCGTGGGGCAGGGGGAGATATAGCAGTAGGAGAGTGGACTCATATCAGAAAGGAAGGCAGATTGATGCGTAATATCTATCTCTCCTTCCATCCACTCTCCTAACCAAAGAGATCTGAGGGTCAGTCCAACTGTACCAGAAACCCTGTCTCTGCTCCTGTGCAATGCTAGGTCTGTAAGGAATAAGTCCCACACAATATACGATCTTATACAGGACAAGAGCTGTGACCTGGCTTGCATTACTGAGACCTGGCTTGGGCCTGAGAGTGAAGCAGTGTGGGCACAGGCCCTACCATCTGGGTACTCAGTTAAGGACCAGATCAGGATAGGTGGGCGGGGGGGGGGGGGG
>NC_056522.1:320879507-320881049 GCF_019175285.1 Sceloporus undulatus | reverse complement strand
ATTTTGCAACCAGGGTTCCATAGCAGAGAATGCTCTCTCACATGTCTTCATTCTTGTTCTCTTTATTTTATTCCCTCAAATACTGCTGCTACTCTAGTGTGGTGCCTTTGCCATATTAATATTCTCCGCACAGTAGACGAAGCCATTATAGATGTACGTATTATTAAGCTGAGAAAACCATAACAGATGTGGCATAAGTAGGAAGTGTGAAAGGTAGTGAGGGGGCCTTGATACAAAATGTATATAAATAACCAGGGATCTCGTGTACTCAAGAGATGGCCTTCCACACACACAGCCAGGTCCTCGCCTTCAGATATGAGCCAGCAACTGCAATGACAGATCTTTAACCACTAGGTGGTTCTATTGACCCAAATTCTGGCTTCTTGAAAAAGGAGCTGTATTACTAGGCTTGAGCACTCACTCCCCTCCCCCACTCCCATGTGTCCAAGTTTTGGGGTCAATCTGGTTTTTTAAAAATATATATTCCGGTTGTTCTGATGGGAATTCCATGGTTTATATTGTACATTTTCTGTGGGGTGCCCATGGAAAAGGCAAGGGAAGCATCCAGCCCTTCATTCTCCTGCAGCTTCACATTCCTGTGGTCATTTGAGCAAACCATCTTCCTTGTTTCATCTGAAGCAAACTGTGTATGATTCACATCAGTCTACTGAGAGATGCTGCTTTTCTTTAGCTCAGAATTGCTGACTAAGAAAGGTAGTCATCTCAGATATACACAAATAGTGATGTAACAGTAATTACTGAAGTGCAGGCACTCACACATCATTGGTTCCTCCCCACAGCCATGCTTCCCTGCCCAAAATGCAACCAGCTGTCTAGTTTCCTTTGTGTGTCTGTGTTCATAAGTGAGTTATACTCAGATGCACATATTTTATATATTATATTTTATAACCGGGATTACTCATTACTATATATGGCTGCTCAGAAAATCCATTTTCGTCCCAAACACAGTGAGTACTGCAGTTAAAGTAGGGGTCGGCATAATTTCAAGCCTTGGCAGGCCAATTTCAGCTTCGTCAGTTGCTTGGAGGCCACATCATTGCCTGGAAATGCAGTTTCAAGTGACCAGGGTCCTTTCACACTTCACGGTTACAGCACTATAATTCTACTTTAATGGCCATGGCTGCATCCTATGGAATCCTGGGGTTTGTATTTGGTGCGTGCATAAGGCACGCACTTTCCCTAACCCTAGTACATCCCCAGGATGCACTTTACGCCCGTCTGTAACAGGCCTTTGAGACCAATTAAAGGACCAAAGAAATCCCTCCCCCCTGGGGTATTTTCCACCGAAAGAATGCTTTTCCTGTGGTTTGGTAGAGTTCATGGGCTGTATGGAACTCTCCATAGCCTCCATGGGCCACACAGTTTTCACTCATGAATTAACTTCAGCGAGGATAGAGAAACCCCTCCTCATTGTCCCTGCTAGTTGTTCCTGCTAGTCCCTGCTAGACAAAAAGTCCTAGTGCTTTGTCCACAAGGCCTGGCTGCACAGTAAAATAGTATCTCTGGAAATCCAAGGGATTT
>NC_056522.1:320868017-320879497 GCF_019175285.1 Sceloporus undulatus | reverse complement strand
TAATAATAATAATAATAATAATAATAATAATAATAATAATAATAATAATAATTTATATTTCCCGCCTCTCCCTGTGGATCAACAAACTCCTTTTGTCTTTTCATATGTTAAGTTTTTGACCTCTCTTTATGAATGCCTAAATGGAATTAAGACCCCTTCAATTGATCTTTTCCCCCAGGTAAACGTGTCTATGGTAGCTTTTAAATGTATTTTATCAGTTTTGCAATGCCTACAATGATCAGAATAGTTACTTACGTTGTAAATGCCCCACTTCCCACATTAACAGTAAAAAAATGTGCACTCAGGCACCATTTTCATCTTATATTTCTAATACAGGAACCATGGTAATGCAGCTTTTTCCCATGCTAGTTAGGTAATGTGAGATTTCTGCATGTCACTGAAGATGAACTATTAATGTGGCTGCTCCTGAAGCCAAGATTACCTCAGAATTTGGGAGTAACTAGTTACAAATAACTAGTTAATTTTAATTAATTTTTTCTCCAACGACTAAGCTTTGACTATGTTACATTGATCTACAAAAGTAATATAACAGAGTTATAATCTAGTTGTGGGGAAATGACACTCCCTTTGTAGTACAATGGCAATGGTAACTTCCATAGTTCTGAGGTATGGCTTCACTACAGGATGACAGAGGACTTTAATAAGATTCAAGGGCTGGCTCCTTTGGTTGTTGCCTTTTATTCTGTTGGGGTGCTGAGGGAATGGAAAACTAGATAGGAGGAATGTCTGTTGTACTACAGATGAGTGGCTTATAGCATTCAGATTATTTTAAAAAGTAACTAATAAACAAATGTTTACATGTTTTCTAAGCAACAAAGAAACAAGTTACTGTTTTGGTTAATAAGAAGGCAGCAGCTTTTTTTTTTTTTAAATTATAATATAACAGTAAATAGTTACTTTGAGGCCTCTGAACTATAACTGCCAAAAATGGCTGTTTAAACTAATGTTTCAGGTTCTACCTCTTTTGCAAACTGCGACAACAGTAATGTGGTTTCTGACATTACCCAAGCACCACTGCCATCCAAAGTGCAAGGGACCTCAAAATCCAGTACAAACCTCAAGCGTCAAAATGTCCTTTGTGTTCCCCCTATCATCTGGGTAAGCTGGTACCAATGCCAGAAGCAAATTCCAATATTGTTATTATTACTGTAATACTATCTTTACACCAACTAAACAGATACAAAAATTCATGCAAGGTTTTGATGTCCCCAGAACACTTCATCAGACAAGAAAAACCATTTGACTAGCCTAGTAAAGGCATATTAGTTGACTTTTCCCCCCTTATGGACCAGACAGCCAACTTTGATTTCTAAATGATATGTGTGGCTTCAAGATGCTGCCTTCAGTTCCGCTTGGTACTCTGTTCATCCAGTGTTGTAGTCATCAGCTACCCACACATTTCATACGGGATACCAAATGTCCCACTGTGGGGCCAGGCAAGTGAAAAGTTTACAAAAACTAAACCCAGGTGTGAAAAAGGTTAATGGGGACATGATGATGTGATTCCACTCCTGGAAACACTGATTAAGATCTTCTCTCGGCATCCCAGCTGGCATCTGAAAGTCTCCCCAGTCAGATCTAATCATCAGCATAAGGAGTCTCATGTACATACACTGCCCCTGCCCCTTATTTGTTGCTGGCAGGGCTCCTGCACCTTTAACAGGTGCACAGCAGACAGAAATGCAGCAATTCACATTTCCAGGCTCTGAGAAAAATAAGAACCTATCACATAATGACCATAAATTCAATGTCTGCCCCGGGGGAGGGGGGGGAGCAGGATAAGGCTCCACTAACTACCTGTTGACCTTCTGCCTGCAGAGATGGGCAAAGTGTGATCCTGGGGCTGCATCTGTCCCTAACGATTGTTTTTCTGGCCTTCAACCACTTCAGACTTATCCAATCAATGCTTTTCTAACAAAAAAAAGATGGTGTGTGCAAGTGTGTGCATATTGCCCCTTCTATGAACCCCCAAGAGTGGTGATCCACAGTTTAAATAGCTTGTAGGCCCCTCTCCACACACTGATTAACTTTTGGTTTTGTTTCTGCTTTTTTCATTGCTTGCAGTCTGTGTGGCCTAGATTGTGTCAAAAGCAGAAAATTACCCCCCAGATCCTCTGCAGTTGCTCACCTTTCTCATCTGAGGGAGCAGAAAGTGGTAATTCTGGAGGATGAGGATGCCTTTCCCCCCCTCCCTCTCTGTTCTCTCCTTGATCCTAGTGTTTCCTGGTACAGTTAGCCCTCTGTATCCACAGAATTTTTAATCTATGGATTCAAGCATCCATGGCTTGAAAATATTCATAAAACATATAAATTGCAAAAAGCAAACCTCGATTTTGCCATTTTATATAAGGAGCACCATTTTACTATCCATTATATTTAATGGGACTTGAGCATCCACAGATTTTGGTATCCACAGGTGGTCCTGGAACCGAACCCCAGTGGATATCAAGGTCCCACTGTAGATTGCTTCTAACTGTACCTTATGAAGAAAAAAAGAACAACAACAACAACAATTATTCTCAGTTTCACAGTCCACCATTAGTTACTCACTGGAATTTTGGACCATCTTTGAGTAGAATTCCATCCAAGAATCTAGGAATCAGTGAGGTATAACCAGCTAACTACTTCAACAACCACAACAAATATATTTTCCTCCTCCTGCTCCTCTTCTTTGGCTTCTTCCTCAACTATTAAATTTGTGTTCTTATACTCTTAGAGGGTTCCCCCCCCTTCTTTTACAGCCAAAGCAGAGAAAGTGTACAGTAAACAACAAAATACAAAGGAAACACACACACCTTTTAACCTGTAAATGCAAACCAACTTCACAATGCTATTTTGCAGGACCTTGTGAATTTTTTTTCAATGTCCACCTTCGAACCCTCATTGTTGTAGCTAGGATTAGGAAGTGGAAGCTATGGTGCAGTGAAACAATAGCTGCATTTGTAAACCTTCCCTTTAACCTGGAAAGAAACCTTTTTTTCTTTCTTACATGCAAGGAACTTGCTTGTCTCCTCCAGTGAGGAAAGGGATCTGATGCGGCCCCTGTTCTTACTTAAGTTCTGAAACTTATGTCAAGAGTGGAACAAGCTCATGGCTGAGGGTGCTGGGATTTATGTCCCCCCTCCTACAACACATGATTCATGCTTACATTTCACATCGTTCCAGACAAAGCAGAAAGGAAGAAAGATTCCGGTGGTGAGGAAGTGAGGAACTGAGCAGGCTTTCTGATACCATTAGTCTTCATTTCCTGAGGAAATGGTTCGGACTTGGGAGCAGCTAGTTGTTGAAGCTCTTTTCATATTTAAGCCTTTCCATAGGAAATGGTGTTTGGGATTCCCTATTATTTCCCTAGGGAATGCTATCCTGGAATTAAGTGGTGCAAGTGACTGGGAGGTTTTGTACCACTCCTCTAGACATGCACTCGAAGGATATTATTCCTCAGAAGAAAAACTCATAATTTTCTCATATACAAGTTGAGCTGGTGAGAATGCTGGACTTAAAAATTAACGTTGCTTATTTTGTCTCACTTTTGAAAAGATGCCACAAAACAACATGGGAGGCTCTCTTGAACCCATTGCAGATATGCTGGACTAGCACTCCCATTATTCCTAACCAACATGGCTACTGGGACTACTTGGTGGGGATGGGAGTTGCAGTCCAGCACATCTAGAGGGCACGAGAGCAAGGAAGGTTTTATAGAGCACAGGCAGAAGAACATTAAAAGAAGATAAGGAGAATTCTGGGAGCCTTAGTCCAAAAAAGTAACATTTCCAATCTCTATGCCTAAATGCCAACTGTTGGGAATAAAACATGAAAGAAGGGAACCCAACCATGTCCAGCTTGCAAGGACCCAGATGAATCCAGTTTACTCAGGCTGGAATCTGAAGACTGGATTAAATAGGCTTGGATCATATCTAGCAAGGTTATTCTTCTTTTCTTATTTTTCACTGCTGGAGGATTGGGAATGAAACCCTGTGTGGAATATGAACTGTTTTACTAGATCTCCCATGCACACACACAAAAGAGCAGTGCAGCTGAAGAAATGGGCCTCACATACAGCTGAAGCCTGGTGCAGAGCCTGGGAAAAGTTACATTTTAGACTACAGTCCCCAAATCCTCTTCAGGTATTTCTATTGTAAATCTTACTAATAAGATGTGTGCATTTTGCTAAGAAAGAGTTGCCCTGTTCTACTCCTTTCCAGGGTTAGAGCTTAGCCTTGCAGCAATATTTATGCTGGTTGCTTAGAACTAGTATACTAGGAGCTGGAATCCAGGCTTTGCTTACAGGATCAACTTGTTTATGTTTTGTTTCATGGCAGCCCAATTAAAGGCTGTACTGTCGAAACTACTGCCGCAATCTCTCACTGCTGCCTGCTTACTTGCAAAAGAGCAGCCAATATTTCTCAGTACAAACAAAATAGAGTAACACCGTGAGGGTGAGGAGAACAGCACCCATTTTTAAAGGTCTCCTGCAGCAACAATACCACTAAATTCAGAACAAGGGTGAACTTAAACTATGGCTCCCAGGAGCACAGGGTTAATGTGGGACCTGTTCTTAGTATCAATTAGCAGGACAAGAAGGAATGCGTGTGAGAATGGAAAGTGTGTGAGATGGACAAGCCAGGTGCCTGGCTTGAATGAGCTGAAAAGATGACAGTCCTGAAATGACAGTGCTCAAACACCAGTCTTGCTTCCTGCTCTTTTGGGGAAATCCTCTTGGCTACATGTGTGAGTTTGCACTGTCTCCTATTCCCCTTCAGAACAATTTGGGAAAAATGGCCATCTTATACTGATCTTATAGAACATGGAAAGTATAACATTCAAGCAGAACTTGGAAAAATTACTTTTGGAGGCCACAAATCTTTGAATCCCATATCCTCCAACATTTAACAGATGAAAACCAGCAACATCAAGATGCCATCAGGTGGCAAACATTATTCATGAGAAAGAACACAAGCTAGGAGAAGCTGCAACAGGTTGCTTTTGCCTGAGCCTATTGGAAAGGGTAATATTTTGTTCCCTTATTCTCTACCCCTGCTGAGTTAATGGAGTGCAAACTACTTTTGCACTTTGAACTCAGTTTGCAACAAATGTAGTATGCTGAAAACAAAGGAGTAAAGTGAAAGAAAGAGAGAGAGAAACTGGACATTTTAGAAGCAGCTAAAAAGTGTGGTGACAGACCATTAATCCGGACTGTCACTGCCAAATTGGGACAGTTGGAAAGTATGGAATGCTGCAGCTGGTATGACTGGTGGGAGATTGTCGATGGTGATTTCATTAATATAATTATTTTTTGTTTAGGTTGTATGGTGGGGTATCTGAGACCTCCAGATATTGTTGGACACCAATTCCCATCAGTCCCAGCTAGCCTGGTTAGTAGTGAGGATTGATGAGAATCATGGTTCATTAAGCTCTCAAAGGCTTCATTAAGTTCCCCAAATTTAGAGTGACTTGAGAAAGATTATGCTCTTGAAAGGCTGCTAAGAAATGGTTGGGTTTTGTGATTTCACATTGTGAAGTACTGGGTGATTTCCAGATAGACTATGATGTGTGTTTTGAAAGCTTTGCATCAGTTAATTTCCAGGGGGCAACATTGCCTCCTTTCACTCTGATCTGGGAAAGCTCAGGTGCTGTGAATAAAGCAAAGTTCCCTCACTAGTACAAAGGGTATTTTATGAACAAGAATGTTTCTAGTGTAATGAAACTTCAGCTCCACACCTTGATGGCTTTGCCATCAAGAGCACAAAGGTTAGAATTGCTGTGATCTCCCCATAATGCACATTACAAAAGGAGCCCTGGTGGCGCAGTGGTTAAATGCCTGTACTGCAGCCATTCACTCAAAACCACAAGGTTGCGAGTTGAAGACCAGCAAAAGGGCCCAAGCTCGACTCAGGCTTGCATCCTTCCGAGGTCACTAAAATGAGTACCCAGACTGCTGGGGGCAAATTAGCTTACTTGCTAATTAGCTTACTTGCTGTTCACCGCTATGATCTTTGGAATAGCGGTATATAAATAAAACAAATTATTAAATTACTTGGTTTGTACACAGCTGATGCTGAACCAAATGATAACCAGAAAATGAAGCCTACTGATTCTAAAATATAAACTCATTGAAAGAAAAAAAATAGATTTTTTCCCCCTTCAGCATTTTCACTTGCTACTGGAAGGAGATTATGGAGGTGGCCAGTGCAGTTTATCACAGAATAGAGTATCAGAGTCTGGGAGAAACCACTGAGAAGGCCCTCTCCTGTGTTCCCACCAGATGTACCTGTGAGGGCCTTAAGAGCAGCCTAGACCTATAGCTAAAGCTCTAGGACTATAAGGTCTACATAATTTAAGACCATGCAACTTCCAGAAGCATGAATGCTATAATCAGTTATATCTTAATACAGCCTTCATGCTCCTGGAAGTTACATTATTAGCATTTCCAGGAGGCTCACCAAAGTACTATAAATGTCTGGGAAAGCTGTGCATGTCCTACGCTAAAAAGAAAAGAAAAGAAATCTACTCAAGAGTCCTACACTATAAAGAGAGTGCAAGAGAGAGGAAGGAAAAAGTTCAGGGAGCAGGGCATGCATTTCAGCCAAACCCTTCAGTGGCAGATTCTAACCTCAAGAGGAACTGGAAAATGTGAACTTTTGTGTGAGGGCATATCTACATGTGTCAAAGAAACTGGTGTTACCTAGTTTTCACTGTGAGCTGTCCCAAAAACATACAGGATGGTTGGGGCTGAATTTGGACCTTTTCCTCCACCTCAGAGTTTTAATCCAAAGGGCAGGGGGAGAGTGAGGGTTTATCCTTGTTTCAAGTGGAAATCCAGATATTGATGTGTCTCTGTGAACCATGCTCCATATCAATGTTGGTGTGAGGCAGAGGGGAGGAGTTCAGAAATATGTACATTTATATGCATGGTGCATGGATTTTTAAAAATGGAGCAGATGCACATAGTGCGATTTACTGGACATGGGTGTGTTTGAAAAGGAGAACAGTGTGGATAGTTTTGAACTTGCCCCAGTGTGTGCACTGAAGATAAGCTGGATTTTCCCATCAAGATAGACATGCCCTGACACAATTATTACTTTTTGGGAGACTCAATGAGTTTGAATTGTAAAATTCTAGAATTGGAGGGGCCTTCGTGGGCCATCAGATCCAGCCTCCTGATCAATGCAGACTCTCCAGCTAGAGCATTCCCAGGAGGTAGCTGTCCAGTCTCTCTTTGAAGACATCTAGAAAAGGAGATGTCACGAGCTCTCTAGGCAATTGCTTCTCTTGCTAAAATGCTATTACTGTCAAGAAGTTCCTTCTAGTGTCCAGTTACCTTTTCAGAATAAGAATCCAAGCTTTTTTACAAAAGCTGGGGGATGGATTGCAATGGTAGCCCTCGGCCATTTCTCCCACAGCCATGCACCAAAGCTAGGCTGATGCCCAAAGGTTTCAAGGAAACAATCGCATTGATACGGCTGATGCAACGTTCAACACTCACTCCTAGTCAATTTCTTTAGACTAGATGAGGATAGGATAAACCTGTTTTTTTGCCTGGAATCCTTATCCAGCTCTCAAACCACTATGCTACTCTGACTCTTGATTATAACATTTAATATTATTGAATTAATTTTCAGACCAAACATTCCAAGCTCTGGGACTAAGCAATAAAATTCATGCCAATATGTTTATTTGCTTTCCTGTATATCTGGCTTCCTGGCCAAAGACCTCCCTCCTGGCAACTTACATTGTAAAAGACAAAATAAACACAAGTTAATAAAACAAAGTAATAATTGAAATAACCAATTATAGATCACAATATATCTGTGTTGGTCACACAGTGATTGACAACAATTGTAAATATTCTGCAAACATTTTGCATGGACATTACCTAACATATTCTGCTTTCCACCCACTAATCATATCCTGACACTATATGGCAATAAAAGTGATAAATACCAGCATGCTGAGGTCACTAGTTCCCCACACAACAGCAAGAAATTACAGAAAAGAACAATTATTGTGATTAAAGGAAAGATAGCAGATTAATCAGCAATTCATTCCAGCAGACACTTGAAGTGGGAAGGTGACCTCAGCACTGGAAGCACGCTAGTGCTAGCATTCAATTCTGCAGCAGGAAAGGAGAGGGAATTTATTAGCCAGCCAAAGAAAGAAGCAGGAACTTCCCAGTGCTGAAAAGACTGTTGCTTTTGAATGAAGGGCTGGGTACCACTTCAAGGCTGGTTTTGCATTACAGCATGTCCTCCAATCCTCCCAATTTGGCAGGAACCATCTTGATTAGTCTTCTGCTGTCCCACCTTTTCAAATACTTTTTAAAAGTTTCAGTTTTTCTTTCCTCCTCCCACTTTCTCATTTGATCCTAGTTTCCTTCAATTGCTACAAATTGAATTCTAACTATAAAACTAATTTGCATTCAACAGAGGAGAGAAGAAGAGAGGAGGGGACAGAATATTTACCTTCACGATTGGTTCAGGCAAAAACCAATTGCGAAGATAAGATAGAGTGACAAGCAGATCTAGTTGTGTATATCCAGGTGTGTTGGTTCAGTTATTCCATTTGCTGTGATTGCAATCCCTTGGTAAATTTACCTGCCCACTTTCTTTGGATACCTAAAATATATTTCTAAATGCACAGTTTTAATGCTAGTTATTGTAATGCTAGAAATTTGTGAAGGAAAATTTCACTGGGATAAGAATTCTTATTTGGATGGTCAATGCTCTCATTTCCATCCACCCTCCCAGCTACACCATTGCTGGGATAATTTCACAGGATTGATAGCCTGAGACAAACAAAGATTGCACACTGTGCTTGTAAAAATTTCTTCTACAGTTTATCTACTGTCTTTCAGCATGATTTTTCATAACTTTGAACTTTGAGTTCACCTGTGCCATTGCCCTTGGAAAACCATCCCTAGCCAACCTCCCAGTGAGGCTTCTGTAAAGGAGAGAATTAGGCCGGAAGGTAGATCTCATGAGGGTGGGTATACCCCCATTTCTCTTAACATGCGTAAGGAAGGCTAGCACCTTCTCCCTGCTCCAAAGAGTTCCTGTTTGGGACATGAAAGCAATGTCAAACCACAGCTCTTCGTAATACAGAAAGAGGCTATGTGAACTGTAGTTCAAAAGGCAACCAACAGAGGATAGATATGGTTACAAAGACAAGTGTTACAAATATGAAATGAGTTCATTGACTTGTGACCACAGAAAAGTGGATCTTTGCTCAGCACACTCATGTTCTGCTGTTGTTTTATTATCGTAAAATTGTGCAGAATTGTTGGTTTCAACTGCAGGATGCTACCATCCATTATCCTCTGCTAATGATGCTGGTGTTATCATCTCCAATGATTGTAGAGATCAGGGTTCAAATTCCTGCTTGACCCTGTAAACCCACTAGGTGACCTTGGGCACTCTCAGCCTCAGAGGAAGGCAAAGGCAAACCCCTCTCAACAAATTTGACAAGAAAACACCATCGTAGGTTTGGTTTGCCTTACAGTCACCATAAATAAAAAATGACATGAAGGCACACGTGAGTCATAACCAGCACTTAATCTCTGTTCATTCTGTGATGGTTTTATACACAAATGTATTACTATTGAATGCCTAACATGTTAGTTGGGAATGCAGATAATGTAAACACTTTTATTATAGTTATGCTTTGTAGCACATTGTCTTCCTGAATTAGCAGACAAAGCCAGCAAGAGTACCTTTTCACTGGTCATTTGGCAAGTGTCCTTCCATGCACTCCAGCATGTCACAGATGAAAACAATGACACATGTGCCAAGCAACATCAGAGTGTGGTCAAGATGGCAAAGAGTATTAATGAGTCAGAACACACAAACTAGAAGAAAGTGCAGCATTTGCTTTTCCTGAGCCTACAGGAAAGGAGAAGATCCTGCCCCCCCCTCTCTCTTCCCTTGCTGAGGTGAGTTCAAATTAAACTATATGGATCAATAGATAAGAGGCTTCATATCAAGTGGGCATTTAGGGAGGGGATGGGATCTTGGCCTTTTTTGATAAAAGAATTACATTAATTCAGTGGTATTTTTATGTATCATTTAAAAAAAATACATAGTATTCATTGCCACGGACTTTAAAAATAAATCTGTGGTACTCACCACCACAAGTGTTATGCTGGAGTTTGAGTAATTCCTAGATGGGAAACAACAAAATCTCAAAGTAAAACAAGCTATCCTACTTGATGGAAACAGGTTTTGGAATTTCATATGATATGTGGAGACAAATGCTTGCAGGAAGAGGACTCTTCCACTCAGGAAGGATATTTTTATAAACAGGAAGTATACTTTCCTACTCGATTTAATCCAGCATTTCTGTCTTGTTTTTAGGGGGAAATGTGTGATTAAGGATGTGAGGGCCAACATTTAATTCTAGGCATGGCAATGCAAATAAGCACACTGGGGGAAAAACTCTGTTAGTAGACATGAAACTCACATATGTGAGGTTTATTCTTGACATTACACTCAATTATTGGTGGTTTCCAACTTCAGTTTAGTGGCTTTCAGATTATTAGAAACATATCAAGTGCACAAAATCAAAATACAAATGTAAAGCACTTTTCTTCAGTTCTAAAAAACACACCCAAAAATATGGAAATAAAAATACAAATACTTCCCAAAATCCCCTAACACTCAGCCAGGGCAGTTAAAGTGGTCTCAGATTGGATTATTTCTGCAGTGTGTATTGGACCTTTAATTCTGGAATTGAATATTTGGATAGCGATTATGGTGTTTTGGGGACTGATATGTGTTTTGTTTATGTTCTGCCTTTTTACTTGTTGGCCTAAATTCTGAACTTTTATCTGTGTGTGCAAATTTAAATATACCTAAACCCATTTAAAATAGGTGGGATGTTGGTAAACTACTTCACTATTGTAAAGTCGAAGGCTGTCATGGCCGGCATCCATAGTTTTTTGTGGGTTTTTCGGGCTATGTGGCCATGTTCTAGCAGAGTTTCTTTCTGACGTTTCACCAGCATCTGTGGCTGGCATCTTCAGAGAATGCTTTGCCTGGAAAAATTGGGTGTATATATACTGTGTGAGCCTGGGAATGCTGGGGTGATTTGCATGTGTATTGTTCTGTGCTGAAGGCTGGCCTCAACCTGGGAGGCTAATACAAAAGAGGATTAATGTCAGCTAATTGGTGATCTTCTGGGAAAGCCCCTGATTCTGAATGGTTTCCCATTTGCATTTGCTGAGTCCTTATTCTTCAGGACTGGTAGCCAAATTTTGTTCACTTTAAGGGTTTCTTTTTTCCGGTTGAAATTTTCCAGGTGTTTGTGGATTTCAATGGCTTCCCTGTGCATCCTGACACAGTAGTGGTTGGTATGGTCCAGAACTTCAGTGTTTTTAAACAGTATTTTATGCCCAGGATGGTTTGTGGCATGTCTGCTACCGCTGATTTTTCTGGCTGACCCAGCCTGCAGTGTCTCTCGTGTTCCTT